>NW_022989777.1:444237-551056 GCF_902827175.1 Gymnodraco acuticeps
ATGGAAGAGAGGCTGCAGGTTATGGAAAGGAGAGAGACATGGAAAGTGAATGTTGACAATGTTTTGGCTGCTACTTAGAAATTATTTATCTAATATATCATATTCACAATGTAGTGACTGCTTTTTTGTCTTTTGTTTTCTTAGTTATGTTCTCTTTTATATGTGTGTGTTATGTGTAACGTTGCTAACTTCTTGGCCAGGTCAGCATTGAAAATGAGATTGTATCTCAATGATTTTATCTGATTAAATAAAGGTTAAATAAAAATAAAAAAAGATTCCAATCTGTATATAGACTCTTATTGCACTATTTCACTATTTTTTCTGTGTATCTGTTTTATTGTGTTGCACTGTTGGAGGAGCCTGCGACCTAAGGGGGGGGGAGGATAGGACACGTTCGATTCCTGTTTTGAATAGTGTGCTGTCGATGGGTTTCATTCCATTTCATGGTGCTTTTTGACGCTCCGTGTAAACTTCGCGCACTGCCACTCCAACATCCAATCACAGAGCTTGAGGACTGATCACGGGGTTTGTCAAGCTAAGCACATGGTGTAGTCCCAAACGATAGCTGAGGATTGTGGGTAGTGTAGTGTCTTCTGCCATCCAAAAACTCCGAAAAAATATTCGTTTCTCCGAATCGAAGGGGAAAAATACAAAAGCATTGTACACAATTTAAACCAATCAATGTTGTGTAATTATCAAGGATAATTTGGTGTTTTTGAGTTGATGAGTAGTGCAGATATCACTGTAAAATCAATCGACAGTAAGGAGAATACTTACTTCCGGGTGTAAAATTATATTGGATATCACTAGATCCTGATGTCAGCGTAATATAAAAGTACATAACAATTGATGTGTAACTTAGCATAATTTACTAGCTAGCCGCTAGCTGCTAACTGCCGCCTTGTTAATATAAATCCAGTACCATGCTGTCATGAACGCGCGGTGCTGTTATGTGTACGCAAATTCACGTGCTTAATGTGAACGAGCCTTTTGGGCGGCGTGGTTAAAGTTTTGCATGCTCTATGAGTGCACATACGGGTACTTCTCAGGCATGCCGGGTAATCTGTGACGTTTCGCTCTCTCAAAAGTTGGGCCATTTTGTCATCATGCGCCATTGAGCAACTCTCATAGGAATGAATGAGGCCCCGCCTCCCACGCTGTATCCAGTTCTTATTATACATCCATGGTGTGGACGAGCCGTAAGGAGAATACTTACTTCCGGGTGTACAATTCTCCGTTATCCAATGGGAATGGACGCTCGTAATACAATAAAGGGGACATGTTAATTATCTAAATAACGTTAACTAAAGGAAACAATCTATTTGACACAGCTGAAGCTCTGGCCTTCCTTAAAAACTAACTAATTTAATAAAAATCACAGTTGTATTACACACAATGCACTGTTTTTTGAGAACAAAAATTCGTAACTAATGTAATTTTTACATTCTGACGAAAAATAAAAATGATTATGAATACAAATAAAATAAAAGAAGCCTCCCGTGAGTTACTACAAGCTATATAGTAGATTTTAAAAACGTTTTATAGAATAAAAGCTCACTGCGGGACGTTGTAGAAATGCGTGTGTGCACCACGACAAAAGAGCCTCATTCACTTTACATTGGGGTTTTTTGCGTGGTGCCGACACGTAAATGTAGCAGAATGCGTGACTCCACCACGCAATGCGGTGTTAAGGAGTCGTGGTGGAGTCACGCATTCTGGTGAGATCAGGTTGGTAACGCTAGGTAAGTAGACACCAAGTGAATAATTATGAATATTCATATTTGTCTGCTTGTTTTAATTTGTATAACTAAACAACTAAAAACGATAACGTTAGCAAGTAGAATATTTGTGACGTTATTGCAGCGGTAACGTTAGCCATAGTCAATCAGATTAACGTTATTCTGACAACGAAAGATGTATTTATTTGCTATTTTAGCTGCCGCTTCTGTGTTAATTGTTAGGCTTCATTCACACTGACTCAGGGGGAAACCGCTCCTCTTTCCAATCATTCGACAGGGGGTAACGTTACGGAAGTGCAGCAGCGGCCTTGAATAAATGTTTTTTTAATCGATAATCAACTCTAGTCTGCAGGCACCGTTTGAAATAATGAGACCGTTAACGTTAGCAGCTGTTAGCTTAGCTACCGCCAATTTACGTTACTCATGTAGAATGAATGATTTCGAAGCTCTCCCCTCCCGCCTGATATAATGCTGTTAACAGTTAAGTCTAACTCTTCGCACTACATTTGGTACTGTACATGTGCAATAGACCAATTCCAGTTGTGGAGGAAGTTTCATATGATTTAAGTTAAGTAAAAGTACAAATACCACCCTGTGAATATACTATGAGTAAAAGGCCTGCACTTAAAACCTGACTTAAGTAAAAGTATGCGAGTATAATCAGCTAAATGTACTTTAAGTAAAAGCACTCATTGTAGAGTGAAATTGTTCCTGTTAGTGTTTTACTATTTTTGGGATGCTTTTAGGTTTTATATTACTGCTGCATTAATGTGTATGTTGCATTTGACTTCTGTTCATGGTAATGGCTGAGCTGATCTGATTTTCTATCAAAGGTTTTTGTCAGTGTCTGACCCATCCATCAAAATATGATGTACAGTGTAGTATGTTTGTCTTTTTTGTTTTCCTGCGATGATGGTTCTTCAGGACTGCTTCTTAAGCTCTAATCACACTCTCACAGACTCTTCCGGTGTTTTCCGTTTAAGAGGAAAATATGCCTGTTTTTGTTGTTGTTATTACTGTCAGGAAATGTACAACCTAACCCTGGTCCGCCCAGTAGTAGTAGTCAGATCGCTACTCCTGCTGATTTTAAAGCTAAGTCTGGGTTGGGTTTCATCCACTTGAATGTGCGCAGTCTGTTAGGTAAACTAGATTTTGTCCGTATCTGGGCGAGCTCGACTGACGCTGACGTCATTGTCTTATCAGAAACATGGCTAAACAAATCTATTTTGGCCTCTGACATTGCCTTAAATGGTTTTAATGTGTATCGTACCGACCGGCCTAATAAAGGTGGTGGCGTTGCCATTTATGTTAAGAACAAGTTCAGTGTAACCACATTAGTTTCCAAATCGATCAGTAAGCAATTTGAATTTTTAGCCATAAATATAGAAGTGGCAAAGGGTCAACAGGTCATGGTGGTGGGCTGTTACAGACCCCCCTCAGCTGTCAAAGACTCCTTGTCTTCGCTTGCAAATCTTTTATCACAACTAGACTACAAGGAATTAGTGCTACTTGGAGATTTTAACTGGGACTGGTTAACTGCAGTGTCAGAGGATTTTAAAAACCTTTGTATCTCTTTAAATGTTACTCAGATTATAGACAGTCCTACTCGCCCTAACATTAAGTCCCCTAATAAATCCTCCCTAATTGATCTCATTTGAACTAATGTTCCCCATAAATATTCATCTGTGGGAGTATTTGCAAATGATCTGAGTGATCACTGTGTTGTAGCCACAATTAGGGACACTAAGGTCCAGAAGGTTAAACCTCGCATTATCATTAAGAGAGACAAAAAACATTTTGTGGAGCAGGGTTTTGTGCATGATCTGTTTGATTTTGATTGGGGTAAAATCGATCTGTGTGCTGATGTAGAAACTGCATGGTCTTATTTTTATCTTGGTTTTATGGAGATCATTGATAGACATGCACCCCTGCGTAAATTTAGAGTAAAGGGACGAAACAATCCTTGGTTTTCTGCTAATCTGTCCAGTCTCCTTCATGAGAGAAACAAGGCCTGGGCAAAGGCTAGGAAATCAGGCTCAGAGGTAGAATGGCTGAATTTTAGGCAGCTAAGAAATAGCTTCACTTCACATATCAAAAGTGCTAAATCAAAGTACTATCTGTCAGTAACCACAAAGAATCTGAATAATCCTGGAAAATGTTGGAAAGCCATTAAATCGTTATCCACCGGCGATATCCGTAATGAGCTACCTCCGTGCATTACCACAGCATCTGGCACTATATCGGACAGGGCTACTATGCTAAATTGCTTTAATGAGCATTTTGTGTCCTGTGGTTCTCTATTTGATTCTGTCACTAACTCTGCTTCTGTGAACACTACAGTATGTGACTCTGAAAAACGTGTGTTGGAAAACCCTTTTAGTTTTACCCCTTTTACTGTTGATGTTGTTCGTGAAGCTTTAACCAAGTTAGATCCTAAGAAACCGGCCGGCCCGGACAACGTAGAACCTTTCTTTTTAAAGATAGCTGCAGATTTTATTGCTCCACCTCTCACTACTCTTTTCAACCTCTCCCTCAGCACTAACACAATTCCAAAATTGTGGAAGTCAGCGTATGTCCTGCCTTTGCTAAAAGGAGGGGAGGCCACTTTATTAAATAACTATAGGCCCATCTCTAAGTTGTCAGTTCTGGCTAAGGTTCTTGAACGCCTAGTGAGTGAACAGGTAAAGGTGTTTTTATGTACAAATGACATCCTGTCTAAACATCAGTCAGGCTTCAGAAAGCAACATAGCACCATCACTGCCACAATGAAAGTGGTGAATGATGTGGCGAGTATTTTAGATAATAAGCAGAGTTGTGCAGCTCTATTTATTGACCTTTCAAAAGCGTTTGACACCGTCGATCATCACATTTTAAACTAGAGGCTAGCCAGTATTGGCATGTCCAGCCATGCAGTAGGGTGGTTTGTGAACTACCTCTCTGAAAGGTCCCAATGTGTTCACTTTGATGGGCTGTCTTCTGAGTGGTTGAACATTGCAAATGGTGTTCCCCAAGGTTCTGTTTTAGGTCCACTTTTATTCTCCATCTACATCAACAGTTTAGGTGAAAATGTGGATGAAGCTACTTTACATTTTTATGCGGATGATACCGTGATGTACTGTGCAGGTCCCTCCATTAAGGAGGCTGGTGTTAAATTACAGGCTGTTTTTAACATTATTCAGACTCAGCTCGCTGAGCTTAAGCTTCTTTTAAATGTTGATAAAACCAAGGTAATGCTCTTTTCTAAAGCTAAAAAGACACCAGAGCCTGTTTTAGATATTGTAACTACGCAAAGAATAAAACTTGAAGTGGTTACTGTTATGGAAATAATTGTCATAGACGCCAAGATGTAACATACAGGACAAACCTTGATGTCTGTTTACCTTCTTTAAGGACACAGGCTGCTTAGCCAATAATGTTATTATTCCCATTCTGTGACCGGTCAATACTGGGATACAGATGGTCTGTGTTGTGGGTACACTGGGACACTTCCTTCTCTGTATTTGTGGACTCCAAGGTGAAATCTTCGAGGTCATAGGTGTCCAAGGCAAGTAGCTCAGTGTTCCCACACTGTTTAGGCTATCTTCTCAAATATGTTGTTTACTCTCTGCGAAACCAGTTAGATGGGCTGGCAAGAGAGAGGCTCTCCAGAATTGACGTGGCAACTCTACCGTGAAGTCAGAACCTCTGACTCTTGGACTTGTGATGTGAATCCTCCGGCCGTTAACTCCAAATAAACCATCATGTGTTTGACATCAAAGCTACTGCTCTTCCCGTGTCTCCTTCCTGAGTCGGTGACTCCCACTGCATAGCTACACAGAAGTTTCCTCTACAAATTGGCGTTGTCGGCAGGATGCCAATAAATCTACAGAGCTGGTAAGTGTGATTTTCAAATCTACTTTGGACATTGCCTTACCAGAATCTGTGATTGACGGTATCCTAAAATTACCTGTGAAACTGATCGGCTGCGTTTCCTTTTGGTTAATGAACATTTGGGGATAGTTAAACCTAGGGAATCAGTGTCTGGGGACTCAGTCCTGGCTTATTTCCTCTGTGTATGCTGCTCGGGACGGAAGTGCCATACAGGCATACACAGCTCATGTTTAGAGATACCTTAAAGAAAGAGCATCAGTGAAGTGGAGCTTCTGTGTGAATTGAAAGCAATGTAAAAGATTTGTATTGGACAAATCGCCGGATTTTGAGGGTCTTAGCGGCCAAACATAGCAGTTGAAAATAAGCAGCCAGAGATATTTACTGCTATCACCTCTCTGTAAAAACACGGCTCCAGCTGCAGCCTTGCGTGTGTGTGTAAAACCTCACTGTGTGTGTGTGGGGCTGGAGCAGTGCAGGCTGAGAGGGAGAAAGTCACAGCTTATTGCCTATAGGCTTTAACTCACGGCACCACCGTCCTTCAAACGGGACGGTCTAAAAGCACTCGTTGTTTAGGACCGCTTTTCTCATGGTTAGACGGGCCAGCGCGAAGTGCGTGCATCACCCGATGCGCTACGGCTCTCTGGAGTAAATGGCGGTCAGGAGTGCATACATAAAATTATAGGCTAATTGATCAGAGGTGTGTAGTGGCAAGCAAGCATAGGCAAACTGTGTTTCACCTTGAGGTGAACTCGATGGCGAGTAGATATAGGCTGGTCGTACGGACTACAGTCAACTGAGCTGTTGTTTGGAGAGAAAGGGCAGGGGAAAAGTCTGTGGGCTCCGATCGGGGGGGCACAGCGCCACTAGAAACAAATAGCCTAGTGGTTGTCGCAAGAGGATAAGCTAGTTATCGTTCTTGGACGGCTTTCAGGCACCGATAAATCACTTGTATGCAAGGGTGAGGCGTGAGAAGACGCCCCACTGGAGATAATTCCCACCCCCTCTAAGATCTCTCTAAAATCCGGACTAAATTGAGCTGGATGAGCTTTGCTGTCGCGCTGGTGTTTATTACGAGTTCATGTTTTGTTTGTCTGATTGTTTGTATGGGGGTCTATATTGGTTTGTCCCGCCGTCTTGTGTATGTTTTGTAACAACTAATAATGAATCAGTCCATAGACAGGGTAAAATGAACTAAACTTTAAGTTATCCCACCAAAAGTAAATGACTTGAGAAAAATAAATAGAGTGTTTTTATGTCCTGCCTCTGTGTGCAGGGGAACATGTAAACAAGAAGCCCACTGTTCAGGGTGAGCGCTAGGTGTAAGAAGAAAAGAAGATTATATTGCTTTAAGAATCCATTCTTAGATGGTATTGCTGGTATGTTAAGATATCTTTGTGACCTTGTATAAACCCTATGCCCGTCCTGCGCCCCGAGACCCTCAGAGACCTGCCTGAGGAGATCAGAGTTGCAAAATCTGTTTTTTTAGGTCAATGTTGTATTATTTGTTTCATTTATTCTTAATCTATGTATTGTATAGTAATAATGAATAAAAACGTAATGTATTGAACACATTCCGAAACAAAGCAGAGAAGACAGAACTAGACTCAGACATAATACTAATTGTTGTTGAAACCTTTTGCGCTGTTGCAGCAAAATGGAAACTGTGTTAATTATTCTGTTCCAACTGGCCACTGGAATCAGGTAATTAATATAAGTTGAAGTTCAATTACAGTTTTAAAAACAGGTTAACATTCTTTATTAAACTGCTTCAAATTATTTCTAGTATCAACCAATTGGTCTCTATAGACATTACTCAAATTAAAATAGTTGTTAAACTACTGACAAGTTTTCTGAAACCGAGCTTATGAACAACAGAGTAAAGGTTGCTGGTTAAGCCAGGATCAATATATTTGTTGAAGTTTTTATTGTGTGCATAATAAATGTTAAATTAATTGAGCAATTCTTTAAAAGTATAATGTTGCAATTTCTTTAAAATAAGTAATTACAGTTACAAAATAGGTGTTGTTTTCCAAGGGCCTCTCTTTCACTGGCACTTTGAATCATAACACTCCCAAGTCCTACAGAAACTCAGTATCATTTTGTGTTGCAAGCCAAATCCAGGGGTTCTACTCGAGCCCAATTTTAAATACCATAAAGAAAAGTATTGAACCCAGCTTGAGCTAAATGTCAAATGTATTTAATTAATGTGCAAGTGTTTTGATTTATTTAAAATGTTCCAGTCTAGCTTCCTTCAAGTTTAGTATAAACAACAGATTGGTTCTCATAACATTCTCACTGCTGTGCTGTCCCAAATGTTTGAAACCTTGGGCAGATAAGCACACACACACACTTTGGATGAGTAATCACTTCATCCAAATTGTAAATTGTTGCCTTCTTTAAAGTTATTAGTAATTCAAGATTAATTATTAAATTAAATGTGGTACATAACATATAATAAACAAAATAACTTTGATTTGATCATTTTGTTCACAACATTAGACCTTGTCCTCTAATCTCTACTAGAATAATATAAGTGTGCATGTTTGGGTGTGGAACACTCCTGTAATGTACCTAATCTTCTTATCCTTTTCATTACAGAGCTGGGGAAATGGTGTATTGATTAGATTCTGACCCGTGCAAAGTCCAATTTTGATTGACTTTAGTTCTAATGTTAATTTGATTTCAACCCATAAGTAATTATTTAGATTAACTCAACATTTCACATGATGGATTAGTGCTCCACATTTTTCCCACTAATTTGTTGTGCAATTAGGCCAATGGTAAAGAGAGACATTGATGACCTTGTGTCCCTTTTGTTGGTACGTGGTTCCATTCTGTCTATGGCCTTGGACGATTTCACTAAGAATCACCCAGTTCTGACAGTCCGGCTGAGTGCAGTCACAGAGATGCTATGGCTGCTCTACATGAAATGACATTAATGGTCTGGTCTGAGAATGGACACCATTACCTGCTTCCAGAGACAATGCCGCTCCTCAGAATGAACAATACTGTCTCACGTGGGCCACTCCCCCCACCAAGCCATGAACTGAAAGCGTGACATCTGCTTTGAACACCTGGAAGCCTCCCGGTCACACCAGCACCAACCCTTGGGTCAGTCAGATGGGACTAACGGCTTAACTTAGGGCATTTGGTTCAGAAATATGACTCTCGTTACCGCAGAATGGGTTGTTTTTTTTAAGGCTATTCATACTGCTATGCAGAGGATGCCTGTAGGTTGGCAAGCTGTTAAAAGCCCCTACTATTTTTTAAAATAGGCCTAAATGTCAGGAGCCTCTTAATGTCTAGTTCTACATGTATTCACATTATATGGACAATGTTTCCACCTGGTGAAACTGAAGGCTGCACGGTACTCAGGCTACAATACGACCATTCTGTTCTGCTCTAACGATTCAATTGATAGATTCTACATCAAAACAATTAGCTCTTATTGTTTCCAATGATAACGTCATTTTAAGTGGAGGAATGCAAACCAGTTTTCAAATGTAAGGTTTTGAATGTGTTTGACATTTCTCAGTAAAAACACCCTCAGACACCCACTATCATTTATGCTATGCCTTCAGTGGTAACTCAGATGTTAAGGGGGTTGAAGCTTTTCCTCCAAATCAGATATGCTTTGTTTTTTAAACAAAGGTATACATTTCCTGCATAATATATGTTTCTCACAATTGTTTGTTTTTTTGTAAGCTGCACACAGGTGATACTGAGTCTTCTCGATTAATAGATTATAAACTACACCATGCTTAAATAGACTCCTAAGTTATTATTTCATATGAGACATATGTAAGAAAAGGGAGGGAAGAGTCAATTATATTGAGTAATTGATTTTATATTGGAACATTTATTTCTCAAACCTGTTTTATGGAAGAGGAAAATATTTCTGATAAACTAATATGTTATCAAACGGTAAATGGTGAATTAATATAACATTTAGAATCATTGAGAAGGGGTGATTTCCACAGGGACTAGCTCACCTTTAAATTACAATAACATTTCTCTACTTTGGACTGATGAGTATATGATTCTTGCATGTTAAATGACTAACACAAACCTTACATTTATGCATGTGCATGTCTCAGGAAGGCTCCCAAATAATTCTGAGGGGCCTATCCTATTTTTGTATTTAAATGATAATGTGCTAATCCATTACCTTGAGTTGTCTGCACTCAGGAAAACATCCCTATCAAGTGTTAACCCAATAACTACAGTAGGACAGCTCTGAAGGCCAAGGGTCAGAGAGAGAGCTACGTGGGTCCACGCCAGCCACTGCAAGGTCGTAGTCACAACAAAAGTAGATGACAACAAGTGATGTGTCCTAATCACCAACAAAAGTAGATGACAACAAGTGATGTGTCCTAATCACCAACAAAAGTAGATGACAACAAGTGATGTGTCCTAATCACCAACTTGCACCACACTTGCACTACATACACCAAAACACACTACACAAGGTATCACGAGCGAGTGCCAGCTGAGCGGTTCCATATGCTCTCTGGTTCCTCGTTTGTGTTACCGGTGTGCGGAGTCTGACTGTCCGTGTCACAAAATCGACCGAAGGAATACACACACCCCATGGAGCATTCCCACCTCGTGATGACGGCTCGCCTGGGAAAACGACAACGCAACCGTGAGCAATACAACTGGCCTGGCCCAGTGATGTGGGGTTTAGCTCGCCACAAGATTACGTTTGGTTGTGCGGCGACAAGCTCTATCAAGTTCTGGCTCCCCTCTGGCATTTACAAATGTAATAATTCAAGGTTTAAAAATGTTTAATCCTTCCTTTCCAGGTTTTTACAAACGTCTTTGAATATTTGCCTAACTTTTCCTTTTCAGATTTTGAACAATGTACTTCACTAAAATGAATGTATTGATTTCACTAAGTGCCTTACTCTTGACTAAAGCGTATTTAAGTAAACGTAAAAGTAATCCTAAAATTGAGGACACTGCACTTTTGCAGATTACAGATTGATCAAATCACCAGGGTGAATTCTATACTCTAACTATGAATTTTTAGCTGGATCTCTTACGATCCTGAGTTTTAAAATGCTTTTGACTAGTGATTGCCTTGAAGTAAATCTTTAAAGCGGCAAGCTGGTTTTGATTTTATAGTTTGATGAATGAAATTAACTAATGGTAAATGATAAAATATATTAGTTTAAAAACAAATATTTAGCCATTGTGCACCTGTGTTTTATGTGTGTTCATTATTATGCTTTTGACAAAAGATGATCAAACACTGATGAGAGATGATTTTTTCTATTATGATTGGCTGTATCAATCATTGTGATTGAATGTTTCAATCTTATTCCACTTTGTGATATAATTAATGTAAGGTGAGACCACACTCGAATCTGGAGACGCCTATTGAGTTAATTATTGACCAAATTATTATTAGACTAATGTTTTTAGGTTATCATAAATGATAAAAAGAGAGGACTGTTATGGAAATAATTGTCATAGACGCCAAGATGTAACATACAGGACAAACCTTGATGTCTGTTTACCTTCTTTAAGGACACAGGCTGCTTAGCCAATAATGTTATTATTCCCATTCTGTGACCGGTCAATACTGGGTCACAGATGGTCTGTGTTGTGGGTACACTGGGACATTTCCTTCTCTGTATTTGTGGACTCCAAGGTGAAATCTTCGAGGTCATAGGTGTCCGAGGCAAGTAGCTCAGTGTTCCCACACTGTTTAGGCTATCTTCTCAAATATGTTGTTTACTCTCTGCGAAACCAGTTAGATGGGCTGGCAAGAGAGAGGCTCTCCAGAATTGACGTGGCAACTCTACCGTGAAGTCAGAACCTCTGACTCTTGGACTTGTGATGTGAATCCTCCGGCCGTTAACTCCAAATAAACCATCATGTGTTTGACATCAAAGCTACTGCTCTTCCCGTGTCTCCTTCCTGAGTCGGTGACTCCCACTGCATAGCTACACAGAAGTTTCCTCAACAGTTACCTGTTACAAATACCTTGGTATCTGGCTTGATGATTGTCTCACTTTTAAACTTCATGTCAATAACCTGCTTAAAAAGCTGAGGGTTAGGCTAGGTTTCTTCTACAGAAACAAGTCCTGTTTCTCGCTTGAGGCCAGGAAAAGGCTAGTCACTGTGACCTTTTTACCTGTGCTGGACTATGGTGATTTGATGTATATGAATGCACCTGCCAATTGCCTGGTCAAGTTAGATGCTGCGTATCACAGTGCACTAAGATTTGTGACAAACTGTAAAGCATTAACCCATCACTGTACCCTGTATGCAAGGGCTGGTTTGCTTTCACTAACTGTATGGAGGCTCAGTCACTGGTACATTTTTATATACAAAGCCATGTTAGGGAAACTTCCACCTTATATCTGCTCCCTGATCTCACGGTGAAGTGTAAGTGGCTACTGCCTGAGATCGAATGCTGTGGTTTTATTAAATGTGCCAACTGCTAGGACTGTCTTAGGGAAGACAGCTTTTAGATGCGCAGCTCCTCTGTCTTGGAATAGTCTGCAAATTAAATGGAAACTGAACAATCTGGTGCCACTAAATGTTTTTAAAGCTCGGTTGGATGCTACTCAATCGGAAGCTATTGGTACCTGTTTATGTGGATAATTATGTAAATGATGCTGTTTGATGTCCTTTTGTTGTTCTATTTATGTTTTTATGTTTCATGTGGAACTACTTGAGCAGGTCTCCCTTGAAAAAGATATCAATGATCTCAATGGGATTTATCTGTATAAATAAAGGTTTGAAATGAAATGAAAAGTTATATTTGTGTTTATTGTTATCTTACAGTCATCTCCAGCCTTCAGGAGTACTCTGGTCCAGTGGAGGCAACCCTACATCTTAGCAGTTGGGACCACAAGAAACAGCTCCATGAGTACTACATTGCGTTGGATGGTGAGCTCCTTCCCTGCAAGGCCAAGTCTTCCCTGTCAGTTTTGATGAACTTTTTAAAGCACATTATGTGTTTGGGATCTCCTATGACCAGGCCTCAAACGGCATGTACACATTTTTGCAGACCACCATCTACAACATTGATGCAAACTGGTTGCCATGTACACTTTTAGTTGTTGGTCATCCTGCTCGGTGATTGTTAGTCTTTCAAAACAATATTTGTTGTCAGTTTACTTTGCACATTAGCACTAGTGTATATGGTATTCCATGTTGTCCATTTGTTGTAACAGGATTTTCGAATGATGACCTCTAAAGTGTTTCCCCAGCCTAAAGAGGCCTAATGAGCAAATGTACACACATTTCCACCTATGACCAATGTATTTTGTGGGTTGTTTGATGTTGCTACTGATTAGAGGTTATATTTAAAACACATCAAAATCACATTTTTTTAAATAAACGCATGTTTTCAAGAATCTGATGTGTACTTTATTTCCTGAAGTGTTAATGATTCACCCCAAAATTGTTTGATTGGTGTACATTAGCTAAACAGCACTGAAACAGTGTGAAAAATGACCATGGAGTACATGTTCTCTCTCAAAGTGTTGAATAATCAGCTCTGCACAGTGACACTAACAGACTGACTAAGAGTACATTTTAACTCTGAGGGTTCTAGGTTTACACTGCACGTGTTGGAAAGCACTCAAACAGTGTCAAAAAAGTTATAGTTATAGTGTATATTTTGACTCCCAAAGTGTTCGAATCTAACTCTTTATTTGGAGTTTATATTTTACTCTTTTGACGGTGTTCAGAGAACACCAAACTCTTGGACCTATATACACCCCGAAACTGGTGTTAAATGTACTCTTATAGAGTACAATGTACACTGTGGTTTTTGCTGTGTGCAGAATTAGAAGAGATTAGTTTGTTATGTTTGGAAAGGGGTAGAGAGAATGAAATGAAGAAGTGATCCGAGGTGTGACGCGGGTTTACAGAGAGGTTAGAAGTAGTACAGTTCCTTGAGAATATGAGATCAAGGACATTGCCAGCTTTATGAGTTGGTGGGGATGGAGACAGTGAGAAAGCAAAGGCGGTTAACAGAGATGTTAGTTCGTCTATCTTCCCTGTCTGGAGGTTGAAGTCTCCGAAAAGTACAGCGGGAGGGCCAGTTTCAGGGATGAGTGAGAGGAGATGATCTAATTCCTCCAAGAAGTCCCCCAAGGCGCCTGGTGGACGGTAGAGAAACAACAATGGTTAATTGTATAGGATGGGTTACTGTGACGGCATGGAATTCAAAGGTGGAAGGAGTTAAGTTAGGTAGCTTGAAGAGGAAAAAGCTCCATTTGGGAGATAGCAGGAGACCAGTGCCACCTCCTCTGCCAGTGGGTCTAGGTGTATGGGAGAAGGAATATGCTGTGGAGAGAGCTGCTGGGGTGGATGTGTTGGATGGAGTAATCCACGTCTCAGTGAGAGCAAGGAAATACAGAGACTGCAGGGAGAGACCATAACGTTTGCCAAAGCAAGCCCATTAAGCAGTGTTCCCCCATGACTTTTCCCAGAAGCTAAAATAGATAAAACAGTGGCAAATAAATGAAGTGGGAATTAAAACGAGTATGTACCTGAACGAAAAGTACTACAATTACCTAAAAATGTACACAGATGGTTCTAAGAACAAGGAAGAGTGTGTTGGAGTTGGTATATACAGTACATCCCAGACTTTAAAATATCTATGTCAAAAAGAGCGTCTGATCAATTGTTCCCATTAGCCGGTAATTACCGGACTACGACCGGTAAAATATGCTGAAGACCGGCAAATCTAAATCTCTCCGGTCAAAGTGTCCGTTCAAAATAATATCCGTTTAGCTTGCAATACCGCATCAGTTGCGCAACTTGCACCACTTATGTGACAGACAAAAGAGTATGTGACAGACAAGAATAGTCAATTCTAATGTCTAACACTTAATGTGGAGAAAGAGATGTCCTGTATGGGTTGATTGTGCATTGATCTGTTGGTAATGCCTCGGGGTTCCGGTGGGCATGTAAACAAATGCATAATGCTGCGCTATACTTTGTGGCCTCATCCAGTTGTATAGCGACACTTATTGTTTAGGTGTCTTTTAATAAGCAGGTAGCAGTGACGTGCGGTGAGGTTCATGGCTGGTGAGGCACTGACTCTTTCAGAGTCAGATTTACAAATATTATATTTTGACCTTAATTGAAATATTCGGTTATTTTTCAAAAGCTTTTTTAGTCTGATGCTTCGATTCATTTTAAACAGACCGTTCAACAAAAGGATACCCACAATCTAAATATTGGATTGTTCTTTCTTAATAAGATCCCATTTTCATTACAATTGGGGTCTTACCTTGACTTGAAGATGAAGTCCATGCTATCTTTCTGGACAACAATCTCTATTACTTTTTTGTAAAAGTCCTCCTTATCTTCCTCTAGTTTCAAAAGTCTAGTTTGTTGTTGCATGTCTACCGTCTCTGCGTAGAATAACAGTAGCAACAAGAACCTGTGGGCTCACTTGCGCCCCCTTCAGTGCGGCAGAGGTTATGGCTGCCTCCCCTGGTGCTTTTTTCATTGCCGTTGTATGATGAGACCAGCGAGCCTAAATATATACGTGAAATAAGTTATTTAGAGACTATGGATGACGAGGATAAATGTAATAAAGGGATTGTTATGACCGGCTCGTAGGCCACAACGGAAAGATGACAAGACGTACACGAGTTTCCAAAAACCACGGCACATTTATTGCGGTTGTTCCATATAAAGTACAAGATGGATGGACGAGGGGAGAGGATCGCCGTGTTACTCCTCCTGCGGCCGGCTTGGAGAGAGTCAGGGCCGCCATGTGACTCCGGGCAGCTGGCCTTAATAGCACCTCGGCGCCGGCCAGGTGTCCGCGATCGCGCTGATTGGCCTCTTCAGCTCCACCCCACCGTAAGACCTGTAACCAGTGGTGTCGTGGGCGTTGGACGCGGGGGTACGCCGTACCCCCACTTATTTGGAGCACAATCTTTTTTTTAATAGTCTAATAAATATAAAATCATTGCCAGTGTTATCAGTTGCAAGTGTGCATTTGTTGTAATAATGACAAAAACATAATACATTTCACAGTAATTATAATACAAAATAAAAACGATTTCCTTAAAGAATTATGATTCATCATCACGCTCATGACCCTGCGGCGAGCTGGGGGTGTGTCACTGACACACCCACGGCGAGCCAGCTCACTGCCCGCCGATTTTGCGGTAGCTCTTTCCCTCAAGAACTCTAACAAAAAAGCTCTATAATGGCAGGCAAACATTTTTTACTTGACTTCTTTTCTAAAAAGAATATAATTCACAAGAAGAAAGAGGCTAGCAGCACCGAAGCTACAAGTGAAGTTGCTACTAGTATAGGCCTACATCACCAGAAGAGCCGCCTAAAGACGTGGATAATGCTAGCACTAACGTCAACGTTAGCTGCGCTAGCAACGTTCCGCTGGCTAGCTCAAGCTCACCTTTCCCAGAGGTATGGACGGAGGAGATGTGGCGGAGGAAACAAGAGGCTACCCGTGGATACACTGCAAAGCTGGGAAACTGGGCTGCAAAGTTTGTTCATCCATTTCGGATTTATCAGTCTTCAAAACGCAAGGTGTGTGTGTGTGTGTGTGTGTGTGTGTGTGTGTGTGTGTGTGTGTGTGTGTGTGTGTGTGTGTGTGTGTGTGAAAAGCAGCGCTGTCTGCTTATTTGCAATGTAGGCTAGGCCTAATCAGAATAATTTCAAGTCCAGATCATCGTCTGCTTAGTTGCAATACTGTAGTTTATGCAATTTAGGCATATCAATTGTTTATGTAATTTATATGCCAGTGTGTCCATGATTTTGAGTCTGTGTGTGTGTTGAGCGCAGCGCCGTCTACTTTTTGCAGTACAGCAACTATAGGACTAAGCATGCCGGTAGTTTCTTTGGGCCTGTCTGCCCGTGTTGTGAGTGCACTTCGCACGTGCGCACTTGTGTGGCATTGTTTGGGATTACCTAATTAAAATAGCGTCCCCCCAGTAAAAAAATCCCCACTACACCACTGCCTGTAACACACCTTGCACACAGGCTCTGGGGCCGTCACAGGGATCTACAAACATTACATTGGTGACATACAGTGAGATGGTGCAGGCATGCGCTTAGGGCCCGCTTTCTAGACAGTTTCTGTGGGGTGACGCATTCTGAGGTGAGGCAGAGCTCATCTGTGCCTCACCTTATCCCACAGTAACTGGCTTGAGCGCGATCACAAAATAAGTGCCCGCGTTAAATTAGTGCCCGCGCTCCAGCCAGTTACTGTGGGCTTACGAGAGGCAGAGCTCGTCCTTGCCTCACTTCTCATGCTACCAGTAGTTGTAGCGGAGCTCGGCAAATTTGCTGATTTTGACTATAAAAAGCAATTGGAAACATACATAAATCACATTTACAACACAGATCAGTGGAGACATTTTATTATTATTACTATTTAGTTTTTCTTTAGTTGTTTTTCCGTTACATTGGAGTATGACAGGTGAGGCTCTGCCTCCCCTGCCTCCCCTGACTGCACGTCGCTGGCAGGTAGTCATATCATTAGCTAGAACCAGAGCCATATAATAGAAGAGTTATGACATCTCCGTTCACTCCAATGGACCACTTTTTTACAGCAATGGCGGATCGTGGAGCCTCTCAATCGTTCCCCGGAAGTTAGCGCCAAGGCTAGCAGAGCTGTGGAGTTGCAGCATAATAGACCGTTCGTGACGGACTTTTAAAGGTAAGAAGAAGTTTAAAGATTTATATTGCGGATATTATCAGTACATCTGATTCAATTGAACATGTGTATTAAAGGATGTCAGTGGATTATCCCTAAATTAGTAGATTTAGGGAACGTTTACAGATAACAGATTAAGCTAGGATACCGAAGCAAGTTAGCAACACACGTTGAACAGCCTTTTAATTGTAAATTCCGTTCTCTTAATGTCTATTTGGTCCAACGTTGTTGAATTAGAGAAGAGGGGCTTCTAAACGGGATTGTATGCGGGGGTGGAGGGAGTTAAATATTAGATAAATATAACTTTGGTGCGTGTAAGAGTGAGTGTTTTTAGCAGAGCCATATTGTGTCCTTGTGATTATGTTGATTATTACCTGTGTGTATAATGTTGCAGCTCAGCTGATTTTGGATTGATGGCAAAGGGAGAGGGACTTAAGTGAGTGTGAAAACACAAGGTAAGTTTAATACTACTGTTTTATATAAGTAAGCATACTAAACATGTATTCTATCACTGTATTATATAAGTAATCTTGTTAGTAACCTACTGTATGGCAGGTGGAGGGGCAGTGATGTTACAGGTGGAGGAGCAAAACTGCAAGACTGCAAACTCACAAGACAGAGAACTCTAACGTTTGTTCTCCAGAGAAGAGGTTGATTTCACTTCAATTTTTTCATATTTTCTAAAGATGTGGAAATGGCACACAAAAAAACTTGAGAGCTGTAACCAAGACAACTGTAACAACATGAGTAGACAGCCACCAAGATTTTTTCAAGTCCCTCTCTTACTCCATTTTGCCAACCCAAACTTCCAGGTACATGACGGGACACCTTGCTTGTTTTTGTTGTTTGCGCTCATCTGGCAGGTGGAGGGCAGTGATCCCTTCCCTTCTTCCCTCAATCTTTGAGACTAATGTAAGTAGAAGACATGGCACTGTAAATGTTCGAACATTTAAAATATTATACCACTTAAAAATAAGAAATATTACTTTTGTTACTAAGAGTTCATACTTATTATACCTGTGTCACCTTTCACACTATCGCTGTGATCATGAGCTATGGGCTTTGTAGATACAGGTCCCGGGGTGAATCGTGGTGCAGGGGCCCTTCTCTTTTTGACCACAGGGCGATGCACGAAGATGGTGGGTATAGCCTCTGCTCTCAGCCTTGCCCTTTTTTGTCTTGACAAACTGGTCTGCATCAAAATGTGCCTGCGGAGTGACTTGAGGTTACTTCACACACAGAACAACTCAGTTTTGTCTGCCCACATACATATTCCATAGTGGTTGAATACACAGTATTAGGAAACACTTTATACTTACTGGACTTGTTATACTCATTACATACTGTATATAAAATATGACCAAGAATGTGAGACAACTTTATAGAAATTCATATCACATATGTTACTGATGCCATTTGTCATACTTTGTTAAACTCACAAATAATAAAGTTCCATAACTTCAGTTGGGAACAAAGACCACACCTTATCTCCCCAAGGCAATTTCCCATCCAATAGGTGTGCTATATAGGTGTGTATAACCCTTTCTCCTGTCTGTGTATCCCTCTTTCAGCACAAGAACCAGAGGGGGATTCAATGCAGCCTGAATACCTGCACTGAGACCCTCACCCTGCACCCTGAGTCTCAACTCTGTGTTTTTCAAGCCTTTCCCTGTTTTTTGTATTAAACAAAACATTAAGCTTTCCCAATGGTGTGGTTTTCGTTTTGTGAAAAAGTGCAAATGCAGTGTTTGTATATAAATCACATATTTTTTTGCTGTTGGTCGTGAAATTGCTCCTGCTTCCTCCGCTCTGTGTCAGTGGGGAAGCTGTACATTCGTACTCCTTTCTCTGAGCGATTGGAGCATCCCCAGGCAGCACAGCAAACCATGGTGGCGACTAGGAGGCAGCACAGCAAACCAGGACAACACGGAGGAAAAGGCACAGACAAACTGCATGATATGCTATTCAATGTTTATTGAATTCCATGTATTTGCAATGGATGTTCCTAAAACAACACATTTAACATCATCATCATGCTGCTGCTGCTAGTCCTTTGATAGTCACCTGTCGGTCTCCTGTCCTTTCTGAAAGCCATAAAGATGACATTAGTCATTTAGATAACTTGTGTCCTCAATTACCATGGGATTACTGAAACTACCATGAATTTAAGAAAATGGTAGACATTAATCTAATCTGAATTTTAAAGCATTACTTTAGATCCCCTCCCTCTAAATATATCAATAAACATTAGAAAGTGATGCTCCTGACTACCATACAAGTTTAAGAAGATAATATTGGTTTTAAAGAATTCAAAGCTATAAATAAACAGCAACAGGCTCTTTAACCAAGGCACTGTTAGCCTAACATGTAAACTAGTTGTTCACACTAATCCTAATATTATCACTTAATATTAGCAAATTCTATTTTATTTTTTAAAACATATTGATGTAAATACATACACATATCGATTTGTTGTATAAATATTGCAAATCAAAACCTTTATTCACTAATAATTACCAAAAATCGTAGTTCTATCTCCTGTTATCAATGCATTCACATTGCCCGCCATGAACTTCCGAGGAACGATCCTCTTCTACATGAACCACGTGACGATAACCGTTTTTGGACTTCCGTTGTCGTAACTCTTCTATTATATGGCTCTGGCTAGAACTAGCTGGATCTGATCGATATGGACATAAACGCGAGTAAAGTCTAATCTGGCTGGAGAGAGAGATCAGCTGCTGCTGACGAGTCAATACGCAGCTCGCATAATCACCTGCAGCGGTGAGCGGAACAAAACACACACTTCCGGTTAGAATATCACACATAGCTATTTTAATTACCTCTCAGACTACCTAAACTAGTTATAGATATGTTTAGTTTTACTGTCGAGAGGGAGAGAGCGCTCCGTTTATTATTCCCGTGTTATTATTCCCGTGTTATTATTCCCGTGTTATTATTCCCGTGTTATTATAAATTACTGTACACTTTTGAATAGTTAATCTACTATGATTAGTTTGTTTAATATCGAATCATATCAATTTGTTTTAAAGCACAATAAATAACAAAGAAGACCTTTGACCAGCACTTTTCTCATTTTGTCCGGAAGATTTAAACTTTAACGGACATGTTGACCGGCGAAAACATATTCTAACGGGAACTCTGGTGTACACAGCAGAAATGCTGGCAGTAATAATAGGATTACAGTGGGTTGAAGAGGTCAGACCAGATAGGGTGGTTATATGCACAGATTCATTGTCCATATTACAAAGCATACAGTCAACAACAACTGTCAGAGAAGACTTTCTCACAACTGAATCACAGCCTGTTGAGACTGCACAGAGGCGGTATAGATCTGCAGTTCTGCTGGGTG
The DNA here is from genome assembly GCF_902827175.1 of Gymnodraco acuticeps. Lineage (NCBI taxonomy): Eukaryota > Metazoa > Chordata > Actinopteri > Perciformes > Bathydraconidae > Gymnodraco > Gymnodraco acuticeps. The sequence goes on from NW_022989777.1 coordinate 464,888, forward strand.
CCTGCACATGAGGGGTGAAAGGGAACGAGTGGGCTGATAAATGAGCAAAAAGTGCACTACAAAAGGAAATAACATTACCAGTTCAACTTGGAAAAGGAGAAGGAAAAGCAGTCATTAAGAAAAAAGGGATGGAGATCTGGCAGAGAAGGTGGGAGAAAGACCAGGGGCCTCGTTTATAAAGGGATATACGCTAAAAAAATGGCGTACGACAGTTTCTACACAATGCGATTTATAAAATACTTTATAAAATACTAACTTGACGGGAAAACGTGCGGTCCTCCACGCAAACTCTAACCCATGCGTACGCACTAAGCACAAAAACAGGAGAGACGAGAAACTGCGACACCGTTGGCAGAAGGAAGAATGGAGAGAAATATGTGGAAATAATACCATAAATAAAATGGTACCTCTCATTTATCATATATGAAGAATTCATTTTCAAACATTGATTAAAGCCAATCTTAAAATGATTAAACAAACGCCTGTTTGCGACTCCTCAGTGCACACAAACACATAACTTGGAGAAATAAATAAATACGGATATGTTATTTAAAACCACCTCGAATATGTTGCGTTAATGTTATGAAATGTTTTCTCATAAATGATGCGGTAAGCAGGAGGACAGAATTATGTCTAAACTGACGCCGTTTTGCATTTCTATAGGTTGTAGATACGAGCATGGTTTTATATACTATCATGTTTAATCGTGTTTTATGCCGTTTGCCAAGACTTGATAAGTCGCTCGTAAAACACAGGAGGTATGGAAGCTAAGAACACCATATGTAGTCAATTGTACAGCTAATATAACACAACACATTAGTTGTATTTCCTTTAACTGGTGGATATAGAGTTGCTGCGGGGGGCTGATCGACAGCTGGGACACAAACCACCAAATACAAAAACATAATTCAGATCCAGTCGTCATGACTCCACTCCGGAGGGATTCCCCGATCACTTCTTACAGTCTCTCATCAAGGGGGGGTCTCCTGTCCCCGGTACAAACACACTGCCTGAGGAAGGCTATGTGTATTTTTTTTGTCATGAACCTTTTTCGGACCACTTATTTATTTATTTTGGTGACGATCCGACCTCCATGCTGCTACTCTGGTTCAAACTGCATCCACCAAACAATATGATTTATCTCCACCTCCCCAAAATAACCCACATCTGACACGGTGTGAGATGTATTTTTTAGCTGTTCTGTCGTCATTTCCTGCGATCTTCTTCATGCAGTCAGTCAGAATGAATGAATGAATGGGCGTTTCTTTGACTATTTATAGGCAAATATGGGCGTTACGTGAAGCCCGCAAAAGCTGCACCGCATTTCGAGTCGATTGTGATTTATAAAGAGAAACCGGCGTAGGAAGTGCCGTACGCACTTTCCTCGCCGGTACGCAATGTTTGGTGAATCGGAAAATGTCGGAACATTTCTGTACCTATTTTTTGGATTTCTACTACGTAAGCAACCTTCCCACGTGAATCCTACGCACGGCGCTATAAATGAGGCCCCAGGAGCGGGGGAGCCTCACTCCCCTTTGACTCTCCGCCGGGAGACCCTGTCTCTGGGGTGGCGGGGGAGCGGAGACGTGGGACGGAGCCCCTGCAGCCGCCGACGGGCGAGTCTGACGACGAGGCGGTTGCTGTGGGCGTCTCTCCGCTTGCGGCCTCCTGTGGCTGCTGCGGGCGTTGGTGCCGCTGTGGGTGCTCAGCAGGCTGGAGCCAGCTGTACATGCTGGCGAATGCCGTCCGCCTGTTCCGCGGCCGTCTTCATGAACTCCACCATGGCGTAGAACTGGGGTCCGAACAGCCCGTCCGGGCTGATTGGAGCATCCAGTAGCACTTTTCTGGCCGTCTCCGTAACAGACGCCTGCTGCAGCCAGAGGTGGCGCTGGATCTGTGTCACCCGCGGAAATCCTCGCCTGGGAGACAGCAACGGACGCGCACAGAGTGAGCGCCGTGCTGGCCGCCTTGCTGATTTCCTCTGCCTCGGTGGTGGACCGCTCTACCAGTGTCACCACCGAGTTGGAGAGCAGCGCGATGTTATTCGCCGCCGCCTGAAAAGCACACTGGTGCACCCGGTCGGCCTGGCGGCGACATACTGGTCTCTGGGGGAGCTTAACGTAGGGCGCCGTCCGGCGATTATGTTGGCCTGTCTTACCCCAAAAAACGCCGTCAGGCTCGGATCCAGAGAAGGGGTGGCTGGGAAACCAGCATCTGTGAACCCCTCCACCTTGGTGAGGGGAACAAATGTGGCCACTGGAGCCTTCAGGGTCCTCAGGTTCGCCGCCGCCCACCTCCTGGAACCTCCTGACGGCCGGGAAGCGTGGCCAGATCACTCCTGACCGTCTGCACCCGCGAAAAAACTCCGGTTATGTCGTGCCGGAGCACACCTCTCCTGAGCTAGGGGAACGGGGAGATCTCTGCAGGCGGCCACCTTGCGTATGATCTCCGGCAGTTCCCCTCGGATGCCACCTATCGCCGGTAGCGCTGTGGTGACGGAGAGGGGGAAAGCATGTTCGGCCGCCAAGCTGGCACCCTGCTCCGACTCTGCCCCAGGGACACGAGGCCCCCGTCCGCGGCTCGTAAGCCTAGATGGGCCAATCGTCCTCCTCGGCCGCAGCAGCAAGAGCGTCCGCTCTCCGCTTCCTGTCGCCCGAGGGGAGACGGGCGCAGTGTGTGCATGCTACCTGCTGGTTTAGAGCCGCGTATGCGTGCTCCTCTGACCCCAGGCAGGATTCGCATACTGCTTTTATCTCTGCTGGTCATAACTCATTATGAACCCAGAGCCACATGAGGGACAATCTCTCACACAATTGTTACTCATGTTTACTGTGCAATTGAAGTGTCTCTTGTGCTTCAGTAACGGTGTGATGAAGAAAAGAGGGGAGCAGATTGTCGGGCCTCCTTCCTATTTATTTCCCGGAAGGGAGCCCGAGGGTGGGGCCCACCTTGCGGGTGGGCGTGGACTACAAGTGTTTCAGTGCTGCGCGGGTGCGCAGGGGGATTACCCAATAGCGATAGCCTTAGAGGGCGAAGCCATATACGAAATAGAACCTCTCATATTAGCCGGACCAAATTAAACTTTTGAATATTCTTTGATACACTTGTGTGAATTCTGTTAATAATAATAATAATAATAATAATAATAATAATAAAAGGTACAATAAATACAAACCAAGTGTCCCATTTAAATTGCAAATGAATTAAATGGACTAACTCTGTTATGATGAGAAATATGCCATCGCTGCCATGTGTCAGATATTATCCAGCTTTTAGAACAATTTCAGTGCGTACAAAATTGACAACCTGCTCCAGTAGGTGAGAAAAACAGAGGAGGTATAGACTATAGACACATACACCGAGTTTTTTATTCCAGTTTGTCCAAAATCACAAGGCTAAAGTTACTGACCCATCTGGCCTGTAGAGTAATCCATGGGAACATTTATAGAGCAATTGTTATGGTAGTATATTACATGGTTATCTATTATGACACTGTGCACACACACACACACACACACACACACACACACACACACACACACACACACACACACACACACACACACACACACACACACACACACACACACACACAACGCCTGAATGGTCTAATGCGATGACACAGAAAGATTGATTCAGGCTCCTAAACAGGCCACATCCCTTCATATTAAATAGTCTTCTCTTCTCTTGTCTTCTAATACTTTCTCTTATGTTCTCTTCTCTGTTCTTATCTCCTTTCCTCTTCTCCCTTGTTTTTTAACCTCTCATTTTCTCTTTTTTTCTGTCTTCAATTATTTTTCTTTTCATCTCTTCTTTTGTCTTTAATGACATATTCTTAATTGTATTATGTATTTTCTTATCTCCTCTCCTCTTCTTCACTCTGTGTTCCTCTCCTTTTCCATTTCTCTTCTTTACCCTAATCCTACATTTCCACGTGTGTGTGTGTGTGTGTGTGTGTGTGTGTGTGTGTGTGTGTGTGTGTGTGTGTGTGTGTGTGTGTGTGTGTGTGTGTGTGTGTGTGTGTGCTGTGTGTGTGTGTGTGTTTGTGCAGGACCGGCCCTTGGCACTGGCGAACTAGGCGGTCGCCTAGGGCGCCAGATCTGGAGGGGCGCTGCGCTGGGAGGAAAAAATAAATAAATTCAAATAAAGATTTTTTAAATTTGTATTCTGCTTAATTTTCTGCCCTTGATGTATACATTTACATTAATAATTGAACAAAGTAAACACCCTTTGCACCCCGGGCGGCAACATTTTGCATTTGCCCTGTACGATGGGCGCTGTAAGTGATGAAAGTGGGGGATGTTGACTTATCAGGCGCCCTCAGCTCACAGCCAAAGTGCGAGCGAGCCTCTGAGCGAGCAAGAGAGAGAGAGAGAGAGAGAGAGAGGGCGCGCATCGGTACCGCTGATTGTTGTTGGATTGAGGCTGATAACCAAAGCTCAGTGAGGTTAAGGGCTCTGAGTGTTTAGATAGTTCACTTTAGTCTAAGTTATCTCAGTGGGTCTCAAACGGTTTGGTCACAATTTATGTAAACAAATATTTCCAAGGCACACCTTTATAATTATTAGGATAAATAAAACAGGTTTGAAATCATTCCAATGTATACTATAGGACAGTAAACCAAAAATATCGTTTAAAACTGGAGGTATTAAAAAATATGCATGAATAAATAAATGTTAACTAGTAAAATAAGATATGAATGAACAACAAAAATAAAATACGTTACATTTATTTGTTATTGGCTGTGGTAGGTTATTGGTTATGTTCTGTGAAGCTGACAATTGAGCGGCCCAGACCAAGCAAGGAGTTAGAGGCAGCACGTCCCAAATATAACCCGGTGTGGGCATTTATTACAGCATGAACACAATACACACAGCCTCAATCCTGCTGCTGCTGTTGTTCACGTGGGCACAGCCTGAAGCCACCAGGATCTCACACACACTACCAGCCTCTCTAACATCAAAACCCTAGAGCCTAAATGCCCAACCCAATCAACCCAACAGGACACAGGTGAGGGGGGAGGAGACAACACAGGGCACCAGGTGCACACAATCAACGACAGAAATGGGGAAAGGGAACACTTTTCAACAACAAAAAACTAAACAACCCGTAACGGAGGCCGAGATCTATGAGTCCAGAGATCACCTCCGTGACATGTTCACATACTTATTTGATTATTAAAATGTAAACCGATCTTTTTCATATGGGTGTTTTAAGGCCCTGACACACCAGGCCAAAATCTGCCGTTTTCGTTAGTCGGACGACGAAGCGTGCCCTGTCGCCCAAACTCAATTTGGTGTGTCCCGCACCGTCGGCTGTGACACGCCTTATTTGGCCTTTCATGGCCGACGCACGGCCGATTCAACATGTTGAATCGGCCGTGCGTCGGCCACAGGCAGTCGGACAAAGAAATCACTCTGATTGGCTGTTCAGCTAGCGAATCAGTGCATGAGAAGCGAAACGGTTGCTTGAGAATGTCTTCCACAAGCAACACTCCAATGGCTGATAGCTCCAGTACCGCACGAAACATGTTTTCGATGGACGAGAGCAGGGGCGGCGCCAGGGGGGAGCTAGGGGATGCTGAAGCACCCCCCAGGATTGCCTAAGCACCCCCAAGAAATATGTGGTTTTTTTTTTTTTTTTAAATCATTATTATTATTTTTATTAAATTAAGTTAGAAATATTATTGATTACATCAATGCATATGTGAAACAAACACATTTTTGACCAAAAACATAAAGCCAACACAGGTGATATGATTAGGCCAATGGCCAGCACCCATTCGATTTTTGACCTACCCATAGACTAAATTACTTTGTGACACTTGGGTGACTTCCTGTTAGCTAGAGCGCCAAATGATTTGCTAACAGCAAAGTGAAAAATTGATCGTTTTTAGTCCTTAAACGTCCACGTGTGGACACTCAATCAAAACCAACTGAAAGCGAGAGGGATTCTGCACATAATAGGCCTCGTGAGTACAAGTAGCTTACTTCTGGGTCACTGTGTTTCATTCAAGCCCTGCTCTGTGTGTGTGTGTGTGTGTGTGTGTGTGTGTGTGTGTGTGTGTGTGTGTGTGTGTGTGTGTGTGTGTGGCACGAGCCATTTTGTGTGTGTGCGTGCGCGAGCGAGCGAGAGAGCTCGCCTCGCGCACCAGTGGGTATCTACCGGAGATCGTTGTGGTTGTCACTACCCGATCTGCAGCTCTGCCCGATCTGCAGTGCGCATGTGCGAGATGGTCCGCCATATTGGACAACTCCGGACGGCAACCCAAATAGGACAACATTGACACAGTGGCTTTAGGCAAAGCTAAAAAGGAAAACTCGAGAGGGATGAGTTATTGTTATTACAACGTGACTTCACTATTATTTAACAACTCTTTTTATTGGGTTCGTTTATTTGGGGTTAAGTACATTGTCAGAATAAGTGAGAAATGGATTTAACTTCTGTTAGACAGCTATCATACTGAATACATATTTACTGTGAATGTGTGCAAAAACGTATGACATATAGCTGTCTAACAGAAGTAAAATTCATTTCTCACTTATTCTGACAATGGACTTAACCCCAAATAAAAGAACCCCATAAAAAGAGTTGTTAAATAATAGTGAAGTCACGTTGTAATAACAATAACTCATCTCTCTCTCGTTTTATTTTTGAGCTTTGCTAAAAGCCACTGTGTCAAGTGTCCATCTTGGGTTGCCGTCCGGAGTTGTCCAATATGGTGGACCATCTCGCACATGCGCACTGCAGATCGGGCAGAGCTGCAGATCGGGTAGTGACAGTGGTTAGCATCTGGTGCTAGCTAGCCAAGCTAACGGATATAAGGAGCTTTTTCAACAACAAGGTGGAGGGAGAACTCTCTCCTGTCAGACGGAGAGTCTCAGGTAACCTCAGCTCAGGTGAAGTAAAGGACTCTCTCAGTGTTTAGATGGTTAACTTTAGTCTAGTTATCTCAGTGGGTCTCAAACGGTTTGTTTTAAAAGGGGAGTGATTTGTAAAATATCTATAAAGAAAAAGTAAATCTGTTGACAGTTGTGTTTCATCTGGGTGTTGAGAGATGTATCCATAGATCTCTTAATGTTGCTCTCAAAGTGCACCAGATTGATGCTTTTAACTTCAATATTTAAAAAAAAAATCTTCCCGGGGGAGCATGCCCCCGGACTCCCCTAGAGGAGGTGAGGACCCTCCTAGAGGAGGTGAGGACCCTCCTAGAGGAGGTGAGGTCCGCTCTCCACTTGTAAAAATAGCACTTTACCCCTGCCTATATGCCGTGAGCTGATTATCGAGCCTTCATTGTAACAGTTGTGTGTGTGTGTGTGTGTGTGTGTGTGTGTGTGTGTGTGTGTGTGTGTGTGTGTGTGTGTGTGTGTGTGTGTGTGTGTGTGTGTGTGTGTGTGTGTGTGTGTGTGTGTGTGTATGTGTGGGTTAGGGTTAGGGTTAGGGTTAGGGTTAGGGGTTAGGGTGTGTGTGGAGTGTTGCAGTAGACAATTCATTCAACTGTAGCGCTGGTGCATTAATGGAAAACCCTAAATGTTTGAGCACCCTCTATGAAACGTCAAGCTACCCCACAGCACCCCCTAGAGGAAATCTCTGGCGCCGCCACTGGACGAGAGTGAAAATGCAACGCACAGTCGCACACGCTATTTGTTGTTTGTTTATATCACGTAGTCTGTTCTTCTTCTCTGTCTTCCGGTTGTTGCCTCTTTTGAATGACGAATACACACTACCGCCACCTGCTGGTAAGGAGAGTTATTGCCACTCACGCATGCGCAGTTCCTACGTGCTCTGCTGAAGTCTTTGTGGTGTGTTCCAGTGCGACACATGACCAAGACGCAGGAGAACACGGCGACGCAACAGTCGGCGTCGGCATCGGCGAGTTCTCTGGTGACTGCTTGGTGTGTCAGGGCCTTTAGAGTTGTACCCCCTAGATCTAGTCTCTAGTAATTCTGCTCAAAGTGCACCAGATTGAAGCATTTTACTTTAAAATGTTAAAACAAATCTTTCCGGGGGGCATACCCCCGGACCCCCCCTAATACATTTGAAACCTTCTTTATGTATGTAACCAACATGTCATTCATTTATTCTTTGTATATTCTATTGTGTATTGCTTGGAGGGGGGGACACCAAATCACAATCTCGCTTAGGGCACCAAAATGTCTAGGGCCAGCCCTGTGTGTGTGTGTGTGTGTGTGTGTGTGTGTGTGTGTGTGTGTGTGTGTGTGTGTGTGTGTGTGTGTGTGTGTGTGTGTGTGTGTGTGTGTGTGTGTGTGTGTGTGTGTGTGTGTGTGTGTGTGTGTGAGACAGACAGACAGACAGACAGACAGACAGACAGACAGACACAGACAGACAGACAGACACAGACAGACACAGACAGACAGACAGACACAGACAGACAGACAGACAGACAGACAGACAGACAGACAGACAGACAGACAGACTGAAGGAGAAAAGAGAAAAAAGAGAGAGTCCAAACAGGGAGAAATGGAGCGCAGCACATCAATCATTAGGATGATTATTATGGCAGTTGTCATGGCAACACTCTCCCATCCCCCTCACCCTCCACTCCCCTCCCTCCCTCTTTTTCTTTTTCTCTCTCAAATCAATTCAAATGCACTTAAATGCCACCATAGGCATAAAGAAACAGAGAGAAGAACATAAAGCACATGGCCAAATGAAAAAGATAAAACCATATGAAACTAAGTTAAGGTGCCATATGCTGCAGTCTCATTTCACCATGTCATGTGACTCCCATTAACAGAAACATAACTGTGAGCCTCCACTGGCCACTACATGATATGTTATGTACAATATATATGATATAGTTTGCAGCATCATGAGGAGTCTGCCAGGTGTTGTTATGAGACTATCAGCACTGAGGCTCCTCTCTTTACCAGATAAATCCCTCACTGTTTCTGCTGGTGACAGATGGGGAAAAGACTGAAGGATTGTGGGAAATGTGCACCTATCACTTAATATGATATGAAACACTTTATTGTCCTTGTAAGGACATTTGTTTTGGAATATGTCCTGTAGTTCCACAAAAGATACAAAAGCATAAATACTACATGGTACACTATAAGAGACAATAACATCACACATGACTTATGTACATGTACACAGTCTGCACATACACGTATACACAGACAACATACGGACAAAGTCGAGGACCCATTGCACAAACTGCATGGACAACATTACAACTATACATTGCGCAGAAGCAGGGCGTACATTTCACCCCTAGGCCTTCAGGAGTTTCCTACCTGAATAAATCCACCTCTTAATACCATCATTATGACATCACGGCTATAGAAACCATTTATATACAGAAACACAGTATAACATGGCGTTGCATCACAGACAGGTATCTAACCTGTTAAGCCCCCAGCCTGTTTTTCAGGTGTCAGGCTCGAAAATGACATTCCCAGAACAAATGACCATATCTTCCCTTCTAAAAGGTTTAAATTAATAATCTTTTTTTCGCAAAGCAATGATAAACCTGTGAGTTGGATGTATAAAAGTCAGAATCAATATAGTACAACATATAATAAGTACCCTGTATCAAGATTGATGCAAAACAAGTGATATTTGACCTTTTTAGACAGATTTATAAAAAAAACCCTCTTCTGGGGTCATTTGGGTGGATTTGACCTATCTCTGGCCCCCCTTGCTCTATTTTGACATGTGACATCTCTTCCTGACCGTTAGAGCCAATAGAATCGAAGGGAAATCGTCCCATAGACTCTCATGTTTAAAAAAAAAGCTGGCGTCTCTGCAGATGCAATCTTGTTGCAGAGCGTAGGAATATCCCTGCTCTGACTTCTGGAAACGGAAAAGTAGTTTTTATTGCTTATGGATTATCAGAACATTTCAAAGGGGACACAGTCACATTGGATATTAACCTATGGATTAACTACAGCATCGTTTGTATCGTTTTAATGGCATTGAAGACCAGTTTTGACCAGACAAAGACCAAGGTAAGCCATGTTAGCGTTTTTGGCTACCTAGCGCCACATGTTTTGATGTACGTTTTTGTTGATAACGTCGCGAGTTTGTATCTTTGAGTGTTGAGGTGGCCACCGTTAGATTCTGTGTCTCCTTGCGATCATAAAATATGTGTTGGAGTGATTTTCGGTGCAGTAATAGGTTAGCATTTTTCGCTCGGGGCTAATTCAGAGGGTCAGTGTTAGCATTGTGTGTTTTAAAAATATATATACACTGAACAAAAATATAAACGCAACACTATTGTTTTTGCTCCCATTTTTCATGAGATGAACTCAAAGATCTAAAACATTTTCTATATACACAAAATAACCATTTCTCTCAAATATTGTTCACAAATCTGAAAAAAACTGTGATAGTGAGCACTTTTCCTTTGCCGAGATAATCCATCCCACCTCACAGGTGTGGCATATCAAGATGCTGATTAGACAGCATGATTATTGCACAGGTGTGCCTTAGGCTGGCCACAATAAAAGGCCACTCTGAAACGTGCAGTTTTCCTTTATTTGGGGGGTCTGGGGGGGTCCGAAAACCAGTCAGTATCTGGTGTGAGGGGTAGGATTAGGGTTAGGGGTAGGGTTAGGGTAATGTTGTGAATTGAGTGATCTGTGTTCGTCATCCATAACATACGCCTGCCCATACCATAACCCCACCACCACCATGGGCCACTCAATTCACAACATTACCCTAACCCTAACCCTACCCCTAACCCTAATCCTACCCCTCACACCAGATACTGACTGGATTTTGGACCCCCCCAGACCCCCCCAATAAAGCAAAACTGCACGTTTCAGAGTGGCCTTTTATTGTGGCCAGCCTAAGGCACACCTGTGCAATAATCATGCTGTCTAATCAGCATCTTGATATGCCACACCTGTGAGGTGGGATGGATTATCTCGGCAAAGGAGAAGTGCTCACTATCACAGATTTTTGCAGATTTTTGAACAATATTTGAGAGAAATGGTTATTTTGTGTATATAGAAAATGTTTCAGATCTTTGAGTTCATCTCATGAAAAATGGGAGCAAAAACAAAAGTGTTGCGTTTATATTTTTGTTCAGTGTATATTAAGGTTCCTTAGACGTTGTTTCCTGCAAATGACGTGATTTCGGCCCCGGAACCGGGTCTGTGGGGCTAAAGAGGCTAATGTAGCAAGAATGAATGCCATTACTAAAGCAAGAAACCCAGATTACACAATTCAACAAGTCTCCTTTCACTGCAGCCACACACATCTTCTCTAGCAGAAGCATCAATATTAACTTCATAAAATGAAAAGAAAATATCCCAACATTTAAATAAAAGTCATTATAACCTCAATAGTTATCCATCCTCCTTTCTTTCCTCAAGAAGAGTTCAGTTACTCTGTTGTACAATTTATCTGAATGGGGCTCCGTTTCCCTGCGCACTTGTTCGTTAAGCTTTAGATCCACTCGGGTATCGCCAAAGGTTTTCAAAAGCACCGTTGCTTCTAAGTGCCCAGCCGTGCTTTGTGTCTAGCTGCTGCCTTGGTTAGACAACTCAAGTTTTCAAACCCTCTCTGGCTTCAAATAGCAAGTCGGTCAGTAACGAATATCTGGCATTGGAAGTGAATTGATAGTGGAGGACAAACCCTTTCCCCGACTGCGACAGGCTTGCTAGCTTCACCAAATCAATTTCTCCTCCGCTGTCAGCCATTGTGGGTTGAAATTGCTTTAACATTTAAACACAATTATTATACCTTATGCAGGTACTTAGGACGCTACAGATATAGTTTGCCTTCAGGTCGCTACGTGTAGGTACCACTACACAGGCTAGTGTTTGCTAGTGCTGACAATCCAATCAAAGGACATGAAAATGCCGACCCAATCATACACCTGCTAGGTTGCCCCGGTGTCGCCAATGTGAAATCTGATCGGTCAATGCAACAGTTTCATTGCCATTTGTTTTAAGCTAAGGCCTGCGCTGTTGATTCTGAAGGCCTCATGCAGATTACTTTAACCCAGCAACACACTCTGACTTAAATATGATTGGATAAAAGCTCCAACATTAACAACCATTACTGGATGCAGCGCAACCGAGCGCAACACAGAGAAAGCTATAAGATGAAGAGAACAGACTATTGGAAATAATTGAATACATGTTAATGAGAACACTATATTAAGAAGTTAGTCAGTGATTCTGATAGTGTTTAGGACGACCAGGCCTACCACTGGCATTATGTTTGATTGTTGAGAAGCTGAATGGACATAGCAGGAATGAGTGTTTGTGCCAGTTAAGCCTACTTTGAGGAACCCGGAAAGTTAGAGCTGTGGAGGAAAGGAGATCCAAAAACTCCAAGAGACTGAAAGTGAGTTATTCGAGATTGGAGGGAGATTTCATTTTTATTGAAACGTGGGTCTCAGTAAATGAGTTTTAGTTATCAATGATATCAGTTATGATGACGATGTAATAATGAAGTTAATTGCTGAGATCTAGGTATGCATCATCATTTAAATGCACTATCAACAATATTCCCATCATTTTATAATGTTGTTTTTAATGGTTAATAAAGGACTGGGGAAATTAGACGTCCAATCAAGAAGTGTCATCTGGCTACAGGAAACAGACTAAAGGACTAAATGCAAAAAAAACAACGTGGCAACTATCGTTATTCTATCAAAACAAGATAAATATATAGAGATGATATAGAAAAGTATAACACAATTACATTGTAGAAATGTGATTTATTAACAAATGTTACTTTAATGTAAATGATTGTTAATAAAAATGACAAGGCTAAGGCTGTAATGCTAACTAACGTGCTTGCTACTAGCTAGGTAGCTAACTTCATCCAGCCACTCCTGGTCCTTTCATCAGACGGGAAGCGAAATAACGGAAAGACCCATTGCTGGAATGATAACAACCTGGTACTAAGCACACAGGCATCTTGTTAAAGTTATTTTAGCTATCTCTTATATTTAGTGGAGGAAAACAATTGTGACATCAGTTATGACATCACTTACGCGACTCTGGGATTTGTAATCTTTCTAGTTGCGTACGTTTTCATAGTCTTATATTTCAACAGTTTTACGACAAACTGTGACTGTTTTGACATGGAAATTATTTTTTAAGATTGACAAACATCATATGTGTAATTCATGACACAATTCAAACGGGATCGAAAGATACGTTTTCTCTCTCCATTGATTCAATACATAATTTTTTCAGAAATAAGGTCCCATGGACCGGAAGTAGATGGGCGTGACTTCGCCACTCTATAGGCACGCAATGATCACGCCACCAAACACAGATTAAAACTAAAGTAACCAGTCTGTTTTGAAAATGTAAGAAGTAGAAAGTACAGGTATTTGTGTTCAAAATGTAAGAAGTAAAAGTAAAAAGTCATCAGAAAAATAAGTAGTGGAGAAACGTACTGATACCAGAAAAATGTACCTAAGTACAGTAACGAAGTATTTGTACTCCACTGCTTCCCACCTATGACTGTTCTGTAGGCTAATACTTTACGTACAAAACTATACGCCTACTGCCTGAATCTGCTATGGTTTTCACTTTCTTTGTTTCATTTGTTCTCTTTTTAATTCACGTATAAGTTCACACAATATTGTGTGTGATGATCTTAAGGTATTAAACACAAATCGAGCATTTTCTGTCAGCTCAGATTTTATTTCTGCTTTTTTAAACTGTAGTATGTGCTCATGTGTTTCATTGGTGATGCATTACTGCCTGAATATGCTTCATGAAAGACAGGTTTTCCTATAAATGAAATCATTTTGATCCTAAATATCTTGGTTTCTTCTTTTCTAAGGTCAAATTGTTCTGTTGTTTTACATAATACACTTAGAAAGAAAACATCATAATGATAATCAGGTTAGATTACTTTTATATTTTTCATATATAGGTAAGGTTATTGCTCGCTGTTATCGAGTGCAGGAATACTGTGAATGTGTTGTATCATTTTCATTCCCCCCTCCTGATTACAAAATAAATACCAATTAATAACTCTGGAGAGGTGTTGGATATCAAATAAATAAAAAGAGATTATGAGTAAATAATTATTAGTAGTGGGCTTTTAGATAAAAGACTGCATCCTACATTATGAAACTGCTACATTCTACACCCCTACATGTCTGAATTAAAATATATTTAATTACATTTTCTGATCTCAAATGACTATAATGAGTTATTAAAATCATTATTATTATTATTATTATGATCGTCACCATGGAGAAATGGCCCTCCATCAAGCTGTCAGATGCTTTTAGTCAGAGGTGACATAATTACAGTAGTTTCAAATCTGCTCCTAAGAGTAAAAACCAGATCAGTGCCTCAGCCGTGTGACTCCGTGTCATCACATCTCTATCTTCTGCTGTTGATCTTCGTTTCTTCTGTTAAAATACATAGTGAGGCTTTATTTGTATTTAGTATCACTGAATGAAATAAAGGGGTAAAATGTGAGCATGTTTTTCTCTCTGACCCTTTCCCCCTCCCTCTCTCCATAGAGGTTTTCCAATGTTCTCAGACATGGGGATATCGATGCAGGCTGATGGGATTATATAATGAGCCTATTAGCAAGCATGTGTGTTTGCGTGTGTTATTAAAAATCAGGACATTATCATGCAGTTAGAAAACCTGCGCACGTCGAGCAAAGCTCGCGTTTGGATAAATGAAAATATGAATCAATGATGTGTGAGTGAAGATAGCTGCTGCACACCTCTAACATTGTTCTCAAGTATAGTATATATCACCCATATTTCAAATTAAGTATATTTTCTCACATTGTGGTTCCTCATGCAGATAGTGTTGTTTTGTCCCGGTTTTGAGTGAGGTGTACAGAAGTCTGTTTGTAATGCTTAAAGTCGCAAAATAATAATAAATATGTATATCTCCTCTTAGTGTCCCCATTAAGTGTCGCCCGAAGTCTGGTGCCGTTTGGACGATTTTCCATTGAATTACGACAACATCGTGAATTATGGCGAGGGATCTGTCACCATGGAAACGGCATAAGATGACACCCATTATGGACATAAAGCTGTTGAGGGCCGGACCATTCGCCATTGAGCTACGACAACACCGTGTTTCATGGCGAGGGATCTGTCGCCATGGCATCGGCATATGATGAAACCCCATAATTGAATTAGAGCTGTTCAGGGCCGGACCAATAGCCATCATCTGAAGTCTGGTGCAGTTTGGACAATTTTCCATTGAGTTACGACAACATCGTGTTTTTTGGCGAGGGGTGCGTTGCCATGGAAACGGCATATGGTGAGATCTCAGATTTCACGTAGAGCTGTTCAGAGCCGGAACATTAACCATCATCTGAAGTCTGGTGCCGTTTGGACGATTTTCCATTGAGTTGTGACAACATCGTGTTTTATGGCGAGGGATGCATTGCCATGGAAACGGCATATGATGAGATCTCAAATGTCACGTAGAGCTGTTGAGGCATGGACCGGTGATATACAAGTAAAGATTGTACATTGGAGTTAGAGCGACATCATGTTTTAATGGCGAGGGATGCGTTGCCATGGCAACGCCACATTATGTAACATTAGATTTGACGTAGAGCAGTGTCAACCATCATGTGAAGTTTGGTGGCGTTCTGAGCATGTCAGTTGGAGCTATGACATCATCGTGTTCCATGGCGAGGGATCACCTAGCATCGAGCGAACGCGAACTTTGGCTCCAAATCACGGCTACGCCGTGCGAAAGAAAAACAGTTCCGTGATATCGTTTTGTCGCCCGTGTCTCGAGACGCTACCCGACGAATTTGGAGTCATACGGATAAAGTCCCTAGGAGGAGATAGTTATAGTATGGAGGACGAAAAACGCGACCTAAACAAGAGACGTTGCCAGGCCAACATGGGGCCCCAAGCGACATTTGGAAACTGTGGCAGCGGGGTGTGGTTAGGGCGCCGGCTGCTGGAGTGAAGGGAGTGGCTCGGCCGGAGGCCAGACAGCTGATCGGAATCAGGTAATCAGTGCCGGAATAAAAGCATGTCGTAACCTGGTTCTGGGCTGTTTTGCAGTAGGCGGGATCCTGGTAGGTTGCCAAAGGACCTGTGAAGGTTCCCACACGGGCAACGTTGGAGACCCATGTATACTTTGTTTGGAGCTAATAAACGCCTGTGATAAACCAACCTGCTCTTTCCGTCCCTATTTGAACCCTGTGTGAGCGGAGAGGCTCACAGTGGCGCCTGAACAGGGAGGAGGAGAATCCCCGCTGAGTCAGGCCCTCCAACGTCTCGCTCACATGCAGGAGACCACCACAGCATTACAGCGACAGCAGAGCGAGGCTCTGCTCGGGATCGCTTCGAGCCAGCGCGAGGACCGGGCTCTCCTACGGGAGCTGCTGCAGCGTCCGACCGCTCGGGAGGCCGATCCCGCTACCAACCCGGCCCGACCGCCTTCAATTGCCCTCCAGAAATTGACGGCAGAGGATGATCCGGAGGCATACCTGGACATCTTTGAGGGCACAGCGGCGGCGTGCGGGTGGCCGGAGGAGGAGTGGGCAGCGCGGCTATTGCCTCTGCTATCTGGGGGTGCGCAGCTAGCCACCCAGCCTGCCAGCAGCCTCTCGGCATGTGTACCGGCATCTGAGGAAGGCCATCCTGGACCGGCTTGGCAGCACGCCAGAGGACATCGCCACCGGTTCCGGGCCCTCCCCTTCGAGGACGCTGACCGGCCCTTCTCCTACGCGCAGCGGCTCCTGGATGCAGCGAGCCGCTGGCTCCAGCCGGGGGTGCGCTCCGCTGAAGAAGTCGTCGGGCAGGTTGCGCTGGAGCAGTTAATCGCCGGCCTGCCATCTTCGACGGCAAATTGGGTCCAGTGCCATCGCCCCGCCAACCTGGAAGCAGCCGTCGTCCTCGCGGAGGACCACCTCTCGCTTCGGCGGAGCATGAAAGAGGAGCCCCGACCACCAGCCGTTTCAGCGGGCCGACCCGTCCCAGCCCCGAGGAGGAGGTTTCCTGGATCAGCTGCCCTTCCCTCCCCACCACCACACGGCCCCAACCCCGCAGCCCCGACACTTTCCCCCCAAGCCCTACCTTACCCTCCTGTTTTTATCTCTCCCCAGGGTCCGGCCTACGCTTCTGGTCGTCCGGCACCACGGGGGGCTCCTCAGACGTCGGGGCAGGATTGCTGGCGGTGCGGGCAGCCCGGCCACTTCCGACGGGAGTGTCCTCTCATGGAGGTCGGACAGCTGGTTCGAGTTGCAGGACCGCCAGTTGCCTCCCCCGATTTGGAAGGGACGCACCGTATACCGGTATGTATACAGGGGGGTACACACCAGGCTCTGATGGACATGGGCTGTAATCAGACGATGATCCATCAGCGCTTGGTTCGGCCTGGGGCATTGATTGAAGCATCGTGGGTGAAGGTGAGGTGTGTGCATGGGGATATTCACCAGTTCCCGGAGGTGACGCTGGAAATGTCTTATAAGGGGAAAAAGCATAGAGTCAGGGCTGGAGTTAGCACTCGCCTTACGCACCCCCTGATTTTGGGAACAAATTGGCCGGGGTTTGCTAAGCTAGCGGGGGCTATGGGGGTGCGTTCACGGACGGCAGGGAAATGTGAGTTGTGTGCTGTGTTTAGTGGAGTCGGAAGCAGCTGACGACGTCGAGGGGGAAACGGACAAGGAGGGGGCCGCGGAAGTCCCTCTGGACCCGCTGGTGTTTCCCGTGGAGGATTTCCCCCTCGAACAGTCGAGGGACGAGACCCTTCAGCACGCCTCCGGCCAGGTGGTGAGTATTGATGGTGCCCAGCTACACCCAAACGCAGCACTCACTCACCCACACTTTACGGTGGTTATAGGACAGGCTGTATCGTGTAAGCCGTGACACACAGACAGGAGAGATAAATACCCAGTTGTTGGTGCCAAAAAGCCGTCGAGAAATGGTTTACCAGGCGGCTCATTATAACCCCATGTCAGGTCACCCAGGGTACGACAAATCACTACACCGGATAATGGCCCGATTTTATTGGCCGGGCATTCGCGCAGATGTGAAGCGGTGGTGTGCATCTTGCCGTGAATGTCAGCTGGTTAACCCGCCGGCCATCCCCAGAGCGCCTTTGCGCCCGTTACCATTGATTGAGGTGCCTTTTGAGAGAGTTGGTATGGACCTCATCGGGCCATTAGACCGGAGTGCACAGGGATATCGCTTTGTACTAGTCCTAGTGGATTATACAACACGATATCCCGAAGCAGTGCCGCTGCATAATATCTCTGCAAAGAGCGTCGCGCAGGCACTGTTTCACATTATCTCCCGAGTCGGGATCCCGAAAGAGATCCTGACTGACCAGGGCACACAGTTTATGTCACGCACACTACGCAAGCTGTATGAACTACTGGGCGTCCATTCAATACGGACTAGTGTTCACCATCCGCAGACCGACGGCCTGGTGGAACGGTTTAACAAAACACTAAAGAACATGGTTCGTAAGTTCGTTCACGAAGATAGTCGTAATTGGGATAAATGGCTAGATCCTCTGTTGTTTGCAGTGCGGGAGGTGCCCCAGTCCTCCACTGGATTTTCTCCCTTTGAGCTGTTATTTGGTAGGAAGCCCCGGGTTGTTTTGGACCTACAGTAGTTAAGGAAAACTGGGAGGAGGGTCCAAGCACCAGTAAAAACGAAATACAGTACGTTATGGACCTGCGAGCAAAACTCCACTCACTGGGGCAGATATCACGGGAGAATTTGCTCCAGGCTCAGGAACGTCAGCAGCGCCTGTACAACAGAGGGTCGAAACTGAGACAATTTTCACCGGGAGATAAAGTGCTTGTATTACTCCCATCCTCTAGCTCTAAACTACTCGCCAAGTGGCAAGGACCCTTCGTGGTCACACGACGAGTGGGGGACGTAGATTATGAGGTGGTGCGTTCTGACAGGGGGGGAGCAACACAGATTTACCACCTTAACCTCTTGAAAGCATGGAGGGAGGTGGCGTCTGTTTCTCTGGCCACCACGGTGATTGAGAGAGATGAGTTGGGACCGGAGGTCATTAAAAGCAACAAATTACCCCCGGTCTGTTGTGGCGACAACCTCTCACCGGGCCAGAGAGCAGACGTTGCTTCGTTGCAAAGGCAGTTTGTCGACGTGTTCTTTCCGCTGCCAGGGCGCACCTCTCTCATACACCACCGCATAGAAACGCCCCCGGGCGTGGCCATTCGTTCACGGCCTTATCAGCTGCCTGAACACAAGAGCAAAATTGTTCAGGCGGAGCTTCAGGCTATACTAGAGATGGGAGTGATAGAAGAGTCCACCAGTGACTGGTGTTGCCCCATCGTGCTGGTACGTAAGTCCGACGGGTCAATCCGGTTCTGTGTGGACTACCGCAGGGTGAACGAGGTGTCCAAATTTGATGCTTATCCAATGCCCCGGGTCGACGAACTCCTGGATCGGCTAGGCACTGCTCGCTTTTACACGATGCTGGATTTAACCAAGGGCTATTGGCAGATTCCCCTTTCTCCAGAGTCTAAGGAAAAAACGGCCTTCTCCACTCCGTATGGTTTATACCAATTCATCACACTTCCTTTCGGGTTGTTCGGAGCTCCAGCCACCTTCCAGCGGCTCATGGACCGGGTGCTGCGTCCCCACTCTGCATATGCTGCTGCTTACTTGGATGATGTCATCATTCACAGTGAGACATGGGAGCAGCATATGCAGCAGGTGGGGGCAGTGCTCGAGTCCCTGAGGCAGGCGGGGCTCACGGCCAACCCAAAGAAGTGTGCGGTTGGACGGAAGGAGGTACGGTATCTGGGGTACCACTTGGGCGGCGGGCAGGTGCGGCCACAGGTAGAGAAAACAACCGCCATTTCAGCCTGTCTGGCGCCCAAGACGAAAAAAGAGGTCAGGAGGTTCATGGGGCTGGCCGGCTACTACAGGCGGTTCATCCTGTCCTTTTCGGAGCTGACCAGTCCCCTGACCGACCTGACCCGAAAGGGTGCTTCAGATCCGGTCCAGTGGACGGAGCGGTGTCAGCTGACGTTTGAGAGGGTTAAAAAATCCCTCTGTGGTAAGCCGCTTCTGTATTCTCCTGACTTCTCTCTCCCTTTTGTGTTGCAGACCGACGCCTCGAACAGTGGGGTGGGGGCCGTTTTGTCCCAGCAAGTAGAGGGGGTCGACCGCCCCGTACTGTACATTAGCCGTAAGCTCGCCCAGAGGGAGGTAAACTACAGTACGGTGGAAAAGGAGTGCCTCACCATACGGTGGGCGGTGGGCGGTCGGCGCCCTGCGGTACTACCTCCTGGGGCGCCCTTTCACCCTCTGGTCTGACCATGCCCCGCTCCAGTGGCTCCACCGCATGATGGATACCAACGCTCGGATCACTCTGTGGTATTTGGCGTTACAGCCTTTCAACTTCAAGGTGATCCACATGCCGGGTAACCGGATGGTCGTGGCTGATTTCCTCTCTCGCTCAGCGGAGGGGGTTCTGCCATCCTTTACTCCGAAAAAATATTTGTTTCTCCGAATTGAAGGGGAAAAATACAAAAGCATTGCACACAATTTAAACCAATCAATGTTGTGTAATTAACAAGGATAATCTGGTGTTTTTTAGTCGATGAGTAGGCTAGTGCAGATATCAATGTAAAATCAATCGACAGTAAGGGGAATACTTACTTCCGGGTGTACAATTCTCCGTTATCCAATGGGAATGAACGCTCACATTGCCTTTAAGGGCAGCCGACACAAACGAATGCCGTGCTTCCATGAGCGTCAAATCCCGCCGCAGATGGGAATACATTGCAATCAGTTGAAAGCTATTTGCGTCCCTTTATGAAGCTGAAGGAGCCTAGGAGCGTCACAACTACACGCCACGGACACTGACCAAACGTCGCTCCTGGGCGATTATGGAGTGAGAGTGTGTTGACCAAATAAGTAGGGTAATTTTTTTTAGACTTCCATACCATCCATCCATCCATCCATCTTCTCCCGCTTATCCGTGGTCGGGTCGCGGGGGTAGCAGTTCCAGCAGAGAGCCCCAAACTTTCTTTTCCCTGGCGACATCAACCAGCTCTGACTGGGGGGATCCCAAGGCGCTCCCAGGCCAGCGAAGAGATATAATCCCTCCACCTGGTCCTAGGTCTACCCCTTGGTCTCTTCCCAGCTGGACGTGCCTGGAACACCTCCCTAGGGAGGCGCCCAGGTGGCATCCTAACAAGGTGCCCGAACCACCTCAACTGGCTCCTTTCGACGCGAAGGAGGAGCGGCTCAACTCCGAGTCCCTCCCTGATGACCGAACTTCTCACCTTATCCCTAAGGGAGACACCAGCCACCCTGCGGAGAAAACCCATCTCGGCCGCTTGTATCCGCGATCTCGTTCTTTCGGTCATTACCCATCCTTCATGACCATAGGTGAGGGTAGGAACGAAAATGGCCCGGTAGACAGAGAGCTTTGCCTTCTGGCTCAGCTCCCTTTTCGTCACAACGGTGCGGTAAAGCGACTGCAGTACCGCTCCCGCTGCTCCGATTCTCCGGCCCATCTCACGCTCCATTGTTCCCTCACTCGAGAACAAGACCCCGAGATACTTGAACTCCTTCACTTGGGGTAAGGACTCATTCCCTACTTGAAGTGGACAGTCCATCGGTTTCCTGCTGAGAACCATGGCCTCAGATTTGGAGGTGCTG
Source organism: Gymnodraco acuticeps (assembly GCF_902827175.1). Lineage (NCBI taxonomy): Eukaryota > Metazoa > Chordata > Actinopteri > Perciformes > Bathydraconidae > Gymnodraco > Gymnodraco acuticeps. The sequence continues at coordinate 486,489 of NW_022989777.1, forward strand.
ATCCTCATCCCAGCCGCTTCACACTCGGTTGCGAACCGATCCAGTGAGTGCTGAAGGTCGCAGACCGATGAAGCCATTAGAACCACATCATCTGCAAAAAGCAGTGGTGCAATCCTTAGTCCACCGAACTGCAGACTCCCTCCCCCACGACTACGCCTCGAAATCCGATCCATGTATATTACAAACAGGATTGGTGACAAAGCGCAGCCCTGGCGGAGGCCAACCCTCACCGGAAATGTGTCCGACTTACTGCCGAGGACCCGGACACAGCTCTCGCTTTGGGAGTACAGAGATTGGATGGCCCTGAGTAGAGACCCCCTCACCCCATACTCCCGCAGCACCTCCCACAGTAACTCCCTGGGAACTCGGTCATACGCCTTCTCCAAGTCTACAAAACACATGTAGACCGGATAAGTGTACTCCCAGGCCCCCTCCAGGATCCTTGCGAGAGTAAAAAGCTGATCCGTCGTTCCACGACCAGGACGGAATCCGCATTGTTCCTCCTCAATCTGAGGTTCGACAATCAGCCTGACCCTCCTTTCGAGTACCTTAGAGTAAACTTTCCCGGGGAGGCTGAGTAGTGTGATGCCTCTGTAATTGGCACACACCCTCTGATCCCCCTTTTTAAAAAGGGGAACCACCACCCCGGTCTGCCACTCCTTCGGTACTGTCACTCCTTCGGTACTGGACTTCCATACCATCAAATTTATATTTGCAACCACTGTAGTCGCTCCCTGCTGGCTGTAAAGCTGCATTCACATGATAAGTAATTTTCTCTCAGCTCACCGCTACGTGAGAGCTAACAATCATACAACACATTCCCTCAGCGTTGGCCATGCCCCAGGGAGCCAGGGTGAACTGACAGGCTAAACTGGTACACTCATTTCTACCAATGTCCATTCAATATCTCAACAGACACATGTTTTTTATAGTCTAATGTTGGCCAGGGGCTTGTGAAAAAGGGCGTCAGTGTCAGTATGTTGTCTGTGATATGTTTATGTGCAAACTGTGTACATGTAGTGTAAGTTCAATCTTATCTTATCTTATCTTAACTCGTGTGAATATGCTATTTTCTTTTTACGTGAACTATGTTGTATTTATGATTTTTAATCTGGTGTGCAAGTGCAGGATGGAGTCCAAAGCAAATGTCCTCGCAAGCACAATAAAGTGTATGGCAGCGTTGACTCTGGGTAAAGGATGTTGACCATGATACATCAACATGCTGATTGCACAGGGCTGGGGAACTCTGGTCCATCTGAACTTTGAGCTCTGCGACAGTTCTAACCGGTGCCGGTGCGCTTTGGCTCAGTCAACTCTCCATAGAAACACAACGGCAACGTGAGCGCAGGGAAGTTTCACTGCTAATTGAGTGAACTTTAGATATGCACTTTATCATTAGAATAAATATACTGTAGCTGTAGATATTTAGTTTTTTTGCATTGGCTTGACTTTCTAAACGTTAAACAACAGGGCTCACCTCGTCCTTATTGCCCCTGATGAGGTGCCCATGAGCAACTGATTTGTTCCTGTACAGTTTAGCTGCTGGTGGCTAACAGATTATGCCTGCTTGTGGTGGGCTGCTTTCATGTGTGCATTTCTGTGGGTGTGAAGCAAAAATCACAACGTGTCTATTTCAGAACAACAGAAACACATTTTATTTGATTACTCTTTAATCAGACACATGTATGAATGGTAATGAGAGCATTTTGTGAATGTCTGCAGCACCAGGTGCAGCGTCATAATTAAACATGTGAAGCAGGTGGGAGCTGGTGAGTCACGCAGAACGTTCTGTGTGTACAGCGCTGAATTAGAAAATGTAAAAATGTCTGATGGAGGACATTTAGTGCAGTTCAGGATGATGGGGACTCTCCCTCTCTTCCTGTCCCTCTGTCTCTCCGGCTTTTCTGGCTCTCTGCCTTGACACAATTACACTTCAGCTCCTATCAGCTCCCAGGATGCTCCACTGCACCCCAGGAATGGAGACAAACACACACACACACACACACACACACACACACACACACACACACTCACGCACATACACACACACACATCACCAGATTCATTCTCTTTTTGCTAAGACATACCATGGCAGAATTTAGATTTGATATTTATTAGATGCTCTGTGATTCTTCCAACTGAAAATAGATTTCTGAATGTACACCGCATGCTTTCAGTGCTTTATGAAAACAGTGATAACCTTTGCAGCAGGTTCAACTACACAAATCTGATTTAGATGAAATCAAATTTTGATGATTCATACTGGGACTTTGGAATTGATGTAATGAAAACACATCTCGTCATGAGCAATTAATGATCATTTTCATTGGCAGTCATCTAAACAAACAGATTGGATTCAGAATGTCACAAACTAAAACAACTATTTACAGTCATTTCTGACCCAGCACTAGATATATATACAGTGGGGCAAAAAAGTATTTAGTCAGCTACTAATTGTGAAAGTTCTCCCACTTAAAAAGATGAGAGAGGCCTGTAATTTTCATCCTAGGTACACTTCAACTATGAGAGACAGAATGAGAAAAAAAATCCAGAAAATCACATTGTCTGATTTTTAAAGAATGTATTTGCAAATTATGGTGGAAAATAAGTATTTGGTCAATAACAAAAGTTCATCTCAATACTTTGTTATATACCCTTTGTTGGCAATGACAGAGGTCAAACGTTTTCTGTAAGTCTTCACAAGGTTTTCACACACTGTTGCTGGTATTTGGCCCATTCCTCCATGCAGATCTCCTCTAGAGCAGTGATGTTTTGGGGCTGTCGCTGGGCAACACGGACTTTCAACTCCCTCCAAAGATTTTCTATGGGGTTGAGATCTGGAGACTGGCTAGGCCACTCCAGGACCTTGAAATGCTTCTTACGAAGCCACTCCTTCGTTGCCCGGGCGGTGTGTTTGGGATCATTGTCATGCTGAAAGACCCAGCCATGTTTCATCTTCAATGCCCTTGCTGATGGAAGGAGGTTGTCACTCAAAATCTTACGATACATGGCCCCATTCATTCTTTCCTTTACACGGATCAGTCGTCCTGGTCCCTTTGCAGAAAAACACCCCCAAAGCATGATGTTTCCACCCCCATGTTTCACAGTAGGTATGGTGTTCTTTGGATGCAACTCAGCATTCTTTCTCCTCCAAACACGTCTTGTTGAGTTTTTACCAAAAAGTTCTATTTTGGTTTCATCTGACCATATGACATTCTCCCAATCCTCTTCTGGATCATCTAAATGCTCTCTAGCAAACTTCAGACGGGCCTGGAAATGTACTGGCTTAAGCAGGGGGACACGTCTGGCACTGCAGGATTTGAGTCCCTGGCAGCGTAGTGCGTTACTGATGGTAGCCTTTGTTACTTTGGTCCCAGCTCTCTGCAGGTCATTGACTAGGTCTCCCCGTGTGGTTCTGGGATTTTTGCTCACCGTTCTTGTGATCATTTTGACCCCACGGGGTGAGATCTTGCGTGGAGCCCCAGATCGAGGGAGATTATCAGTGGTCTTGTATGTCTTCCATTTTCTAATAATTGCTCCCACAGTTGAGTTCTTCACACCAAGCTGCTTACCTATTGCAGATTCAGTCTTCCCAGCCTGGTGCAGGTCTACAATTTTGTTTCTGGTGTCCTTTGACAGCTCTTTGGTCTTGGCCATAGTGGAGTTTGGAGTGTGACTGTTTGAGGTTGTGGACAGGTGTCTTTTATACTGATAACAAGTTCAAACAGGTGCCATTAATACAGTTAACAAGTGGAGGACAGAGGAGGCTCTTAAAGAAGAAGTTACAGGTCTGTGAGAGCCAGAAATCTTGTTTGTTTGTAGGTGACCAAATACTTATTTTACCGAGGAATTTACCAATTAATTCATTACAAATCCTACAATGTGATTTCCTGGATTATTTCCCCCCATTCTGTCTCTCATATTTGAAGTGTACCTAGGATGAACATTACAGGCCTCTCATCTTTTTAAGTGGGAGAACTTGCACAATTGGTGGCTGACTAAATACTTTTTTGCCCCACTGTATATATATATATATATATATATATATATATATATATCTATACAAATATACATATATAACTATACCCATAGGCATATATACGTATATACAGATATACATACATATATAACATACATATATGCACATATATCTATATACAAATATACATATATCTATATACATATATATATAACGTACATATATATATATATACCTACTTACATATATAACTTACATACAGTACATATATACCTGTATACATATATCAAATACATATACATATATACTTATATAACTATATACATAAATACATATAAACATATAACTATATGCACACATACAGACATATAAGTATATATTCCTTCATTGTCACAAGTTAGACACTTCTATTATTGTTTGTTTGGTGGCTCATCTAAACTCTCCTGTCATTTCAGATCCCGCCTTCCTCCAGGCCCTTGTAATCAGCTCACTTCCCTCACCTGGTCTCCCCAGCCCTTCCCCTCAGCTGTTACTTATTCCCTCATCACTCCACAGTATTTATACCACCTCACTATCGCTTGTCCTTTGCCAGATTGTCTTGTCGTTTCCGCCAAGCTCTCCAGTGAGTGTTGTGCTCTAGCCTAGATTTTTGTCCTGCCCGGTTTTTTATCCCTGCCTGCCTGTTTACGGATCTCGAGTTCCTGCCTGCTCCCTGTCTGGTTTTGGTTGCCTGTCTGACGGATTTCCTGGTTTTGACCCTGCCTGTCCCTGACCTGAATAAACTGAACATTGCTATACACTGGTTGTATCTGAGTCGTGCTATTGGGTTCTGATCTGTACCTGTGATCGTGACATTCATACATATACAGTATACATACTGTATACTGTATATACAGATAAACACAAAGCTGTATATAGTGCTATACTAATAAAGGATCCATTGACTGGGAGGCTTCAGGTATTCAGCAGTGTCAGGTAAAGAGGAATAATTGAAAATACCCATGGCAGCATGAGGTGTGTTGGTCATCTGATCAGAAGCCTGGTGACTGTGGTCATGTGACCTGACAGACCCTATGTAGCTGAGGGAATGATGTCGGTTAGCAGAGGTGATAGTAGAAGTAACCTCTATAAGTGGCTGTAAGGGACTACAATACTAAGTACAGTGATTTTAGGACACTTTGACACCTCAGCCTCCATGTGAAGGCTGATGATGCAGAGGTTATCTCTGTGCTTTGTTCTCTGCTCCTCTTCTGCACCAGGAAGCTTTGTCAGTAAAAGAAAACTCTAAACAAACAGTTCTTCCATCATGCTGTGTTAAGAAAGATCATTCAGGAAAAATCTTTAAGACAAATGTTTACTAAAGTAATACATCGAATCAGTAGGAAAGTCATTTTCTCATAGACTTCTATACAAGTGAGTTCTCATTGCAACCAGAGGAGGGGCCCCTGGGGGCCCTTTGACAGAATGCAGGTCGAAGGGAAGGGATTCTTCACATTTTAAGGTTGCGGTCCAATAGTCCATTTAGCATAGGAACCTTCCTAACCGAGTGAAATGACCCAGAAGTACGTCAGTGGCAGCCATGATAAGTGCCGTTCCAATTCTCTAGATCAGGGGTGTCAAACTCAAATACACAGTGGGCCAAAATAAAAAAATGGGTACTAGTCGAGGGCCGGACTGGTTCAATGTTTATTGCAAAACGTATTGAAATGAACTTATTGCACATATTAAACCTGGAACTAACAAAGCTTAAATTATTGCCTATAAAAACAACATTAAACATTAAATCATCAGTTGCATTAATTTCTTATGGCTCTACCTGCAGCTTTTCCAGAGTCATTTCTTATGAGTACATTTTCCCACAGGACAACAACAGCTTCAAGAAAACTATTTCCCTCAAAGAAAAAACAAACATGCTCCGTTGTCGTGAGAGAAAGTGCAGAAGGAAGCATCCATTAAACTCAGTGTGCTGCTCTGTGATGCTAGTTTAAGCCAGATACTTGGCATCTCATCTTGGGTGCAAGTTCATCAATGTTCGTCAATCCTCAGGATGGAGTGAAGGTGTGCGTGCAATATACCGGCGGGCCAGATCTAATAGTAATTAGAAATTATCCTGCGGGCCGAAATTAAATCCACCAAGGGCCTGATTTGGCCCCCGGGCCTTGAGTTTGACACATGTGCTCTAGATAGGAAAGGAGGTTTCAAACTTCCTTTATAACCTCCTTTAGCTTAGGAACCACTGGACCTCCCTAACCGAAAGGAGAGGAGAAAATGCTGCCCCACAATGCCTTGCAGCCGCAGCATTTGCCGTCACTCAACAGTTGGCCGTTCACGGAAACAACCGATTATGACGGAGAAATGATATCATGAAAGTTACGGTGCTTATTAAGCATTTTAAAACGTATGTGGTAAGTTGCCAAAGTGCTTTGTTTTGAACGTTCATCAGTATTATAATCAAAAAGAGAAATATGAACGTTAGTTTTTACTGAAATGATCAAATAAAGTCAACATTTCACAGTCTTTACTGAGCTGTGTGGGGTTTGTTCAACTTTTAAAAGATGTTTGAATGGTGATATACACAGTGATAGATGTTAAGGACTAACGTTTATAATAAATACATTTGTATTTATTTTAAGATCTTTTCATAGTTCATACAATCATACGTATTGGGATCATTTGTATTAATGTGGACCGGAGGGAGAGGGTGACGAGCATACGTTTCACTTTCCTTTTTTATTTCAATTCCAACTTTGGTCATGAAGAATATGTTTCTCTGTTGTCCACGTTCATAAAGCATAAAGCAACAGCATCAGAGCACGGTGCAGAGTCTCTAGATGAGTTTACAGTAGTCCCTCGTTCTTATTAAACATCCATGTTGTAGTCCGCTGTATAGAAAACTGTAGTTTCCATAGTTTCCCCACAGCAGCATAACGTCCATGACGTTCATGACGTCCGCTGGCGCATCATAAACACGTCGGATAGTGAAAGTGCAGTCGATTCTCTAAAGTACCGCAGTCTCTTCTCCTAAGTCCTTTTGAATTCTCCTATCCACTATCCCTTAACCCCGTGACGTTTCACTCAGAGGTCAAGGAATAGATGATTTATCTACAAACGGATTTGTCTACAAACTCACAGATTGATGCTAACTCGTCGTTGCAGTGTGTGTCTAAATCTTCATTTTCTCCCCTCCTCCACTTCTTTCTCTCCTTCTTACCCTCCTTTTATTCTCTCCCACACACTCCTCCTCTTCCTCATCCTTCACCATGTGCTGTGGTCATTCAGGAGTTAATGATGTCTGTGCTAATGTGATCTAGGCCAAGGGCGCAATGGAGACACGCACACACACAAACAGTAGGTCAATAGTGCAAGAGGGTCAGACAGATGGTCAAGTTAATAGCAGGGGAATTTAAACCATAATGTGTGAGCGCCACACACACACACACACACACACACACACACACACACACAATCACACATTAAACTTGTGAGAAATTTGTTTTATAATTTAAAACAAATCCAATGATATTGTTTAGTCTATCTATCCCATAATAACTAAACTCCACCATTGGCCTAGCTCGACCCATCGGCATCCTCTCTCTCCTCCTATCCATCATCCATCCATCTGTTCAGGGATCAGTTCATATGGAAATGGAGGATTGTCAGACCATCACTCAAACAAAAAAACAGACATGGTGTATTCAGGAGTGTTCTGTACAGGCACACACATGGGGGTCACTTTGTTGGAAAAGTGGTGGGGACTCTTTCTTCAGGTTTAAAAAACCACAACTGTATTTACAATGCCTGCAAACAATACAAACATGCTTATAGTAGTGTTTTAAACAACTAGTGCAGTAACTATGCTGCTGCTAAGCGGGAGCTACCATTGCTTCACTATTCAATTATCACTAATATTAAACGTGTCTCAGGTCCAAACTGTGTTAGGAAGCTTGACTCAATAGTTTAGAGGACTCAAATGCACAACCCAGAGACAAAAAAGGTTTGAAGAAAAATAATCTTTACTTGCAAAAACAAAATCACTCTTTTAGAGGAAATAACAAAAAGACAAAAGTAAAGCGCTCTCATGGAGGAAAAAGGAAAAACACTGAATCTCTTAAGCGCTGGCTTGGATCTGGCTTCTTGGGACAACGAACAAGACGAACCGACAACTAACAAGGGGAGACAGGACAATATATACATGAGGTAAGTGGGCACAGGTGGAAACAATCAGGGGCGGGGCAGACGCTGACGATGGGAGGAAAAAGAACCAAAGCAGGAAGTAAAGGGACCTGGAATGAGACAAGGTGAGTACAAAATAAAACAGGAAGTGGAACATAAACTAAACTAACATGAACATGACAATCACAAACATGACACAACTTAACATAATTGACGGGACACTACAAACTGCACCACTTGACCACCAGAAAGACCCCCAGAAAGTGAGAACACTCCTCCAGATAGTGCATGTTCTCTTGTGCAGATAAACCTCTCAAAGTGTACAATTCTTTGTGCACGCTATTTTCAGAACATATTTAACAAATGATCCTAATGCTGGTGGGGACAAAGTTGGCCATCTCCAAAAGTGGTGGGCATGTCCCCAGTATAAGTGACGCCTAGGTACACATACACTGGTGACTTTATTTAAGGACTTCTATAATATGGAATTCTTGTCAGATATAACATGTCCTGTATATATTGGACACAGTGAAGTTTGCTGAGATGTCTCAGAAGTCCTCCTAGCTCCAAAACATCTGAACAGAGAACACCTTTATCCATCACAGGCCTTCTGTTCGTGCTCCGACTCAAAGGATGCTAATATACATATGTGGTTGTAGTTTTGGTATTATTGATGCAAGCTGATATACCAACCACAAGTTCTGTACGAGCTGCAGCCCACACTGAAAAACTGAAACATTGACTTTAATGAAATGTATTTTGTCAACAGATTTCTAAATATTAGGTTCAACTTAATATTATTGTTTTCAACTAATGCAGTTATGTGAAATCTGTTTTTTCAGTGCAATGTGGTCAACAACAACTGGTATGGCCGCCCTGTAAAAATATCCAGCTTAACCGCTGAAGAGGTTGGAATTGATATATTTTAGAAGCAAATGGCTTTGTGAAAACTAAAAGTCCTTTATTGGGATGAACCGATGTTTCTCCTGAGTCTGTGGCTCTGAACATTGTGAGTTATTTATGCAGCAGTTCCATTCAATCGTCAGGCAAACCTGAAAAGATGAGAATCAGGCACGTTAGCATCAACTGATTTAAATTGAATTAAGTCAGCCATGCAAAGAGTAATTTCATTTTCAATTATCAGACAAATTCTAATTTTGGCAGAAAAATGTGTTAGTGTAAACACCCATCATTCATAGTGAAAGGGAATGAGACATGTTTTCAACATAACAGAAACATATTGAACAGCACAGTACTGACACATTACTCAGGAGAGAGTTCACAGTGCTTTGAGGTGCACTGGAGATGAAGCACACACACACACACACACGTGCATACACACACTTAGATTTTTAATTACATGTTATTGTTGCCGTGTATGATTCATGAAAAATATATATTTTCAATGATTGCACACAAAGTACAATGTACATTTATTCAAGTACTGTACTTAAGTACGCATTTGAGATACTTGTACATTACCTGATTATTTTTATTATATAATACTAACACTTGTACTCTACTACATTTTGGAAGCAGATGTTGTACTTTTTTACTCCACTACATATATTTGACAGATCTATTTACTAGTTACTTTATAAATTCAGATTCTGACACACAAAACTTACTAAAATACTAACACTTTTAAAATAGTAAATTAGTTTGAACCATCCAACATAACATTTAAGTAAAATCATGAGTGTTAGCAGGAAACTTATTGGCAGCAAACAAGAAGACGTTTTTTCCTGAGAAATATTTCTCAGTTCCAGCTTTTCAAATGTAGATTTGCTGCTTTTGCCTTAAAATGCAATCAGCACTACTAATACTTTAAGTACATTTTTCTACTCGCACTTAAATACTTTTACTTAAGTACCATTCTTGATGCAGTACTTTGACTTGAAATTGAGTATTTGTTTCTGTGCGGTATTAGTACTTTTACTGTAGCAGAGCCCTTCTATCTATACGGCGCTGTACCGTAGTAAAGAGTCTGAATACTTTGTGTCCTCTGCAGGCTGGGGGCAGGAAGCTTCGTGGTGTCACCACAGCGCCCCCTGCTGGCCCCCACAGGATATGTCTGTGTCCAGCACGAGAGAAAGCCAGACAGGAGGGGGTCAGAGAGGGGTTCAGCTCCCAGATGAGATAAGGTCAATATAATGTACCATTCATTATATTACAACACAGAATACCTTTACTTCCCATAATGCACTATGATTGTGTGTCTTTTGCAGACTTTAACAGTGCCTTTCTTCTCTTCATGTTCTTCTATGTTCCTAACACATACTCCTGTTTGAACAGCAGAGGGCGGCAGAGTATATGAAACATCATGTCCAACAAAAGGCAGGGTTAGTGTAAGAAAAACCTTCATGGTTACACAACACACACTTTTATTACATACTTATATATGAGTGAAACATATCTCACGTTATAGCTTTACATTTCAGCATAAACGTATCTTCATGTATCAGAAAAATGTATTACTACAACAGTATTTTGTTAACATATGATATATGTTATAGTATATGCTATATCACTGTACTCTCTTTCCTTTCTGTCATTTAGAAGAATGTACTCCTTTCATTTAAATAAGTTTAAAGAACGACTAAAAGTAGTTATTTAAGTAATACTGATTTACATCAGTTTTGATTTGACTCAACTGTTAACTGAAAATACTGAACAGAATGTTAGGGGAACACACAGACGTCTGGAATATGAGACGTCTCTGTCTGCTCTCTGTCACTTTTCAAATGTACATTTTTTTATGCTAAATGTCTGTCTTTAGTCACTTTTACTGTTTCTTTATTACTTTTCACAAGAAGTCATGCTAACATGCACACTCTGAAGCAATTCCACATTTGTAGAGTCTCACAGAATCAATGCTACTTTCTTAAAAATGGTCAAACACAAGGTGAGGATCATCGAACCACTGGATATTGCCACTAACATGTTGTCACTAAAAATGATGAATGTATTAACATGCAACACACATAGAAAGGAAACATATGCACTTGGAAGCATCTCTAAGTTAATAACATATATATCATTTACATGTAATAAATAAGAATTACACCTGTCCTAAGTTAAAGAGATATTGCACCAAACGTTTGAACAATTGATAGTCCTAAATGAATCTGTCTCTAACATGCTGCCTGCCTCTGCTCCAGGTCCTGTCTTCACGCTGTCTGACAGATACACAGCGAGGACATGTGATCCCAACAGATGAGTGTAATCGTCCTCCTGACAGCAACCACACCTCCAAAGAGCTAACAAAAAGATTAAAATATTTGAACAGGCCTGAGATCAGCTTGTCCTCTGTATTGACTGGAGGATAAGGCTGCTCTTTTTGTTGAGTAATCTGATGAAAGACCAAACCAATAGTCCATCTTTCAACACTCTGATACCCAGTCTGTGACCAAGTACATTTACTACAGATGTAAATCCTTAGCTCACAAATAAATGATTTTGTTTTAAAAGAAGGTCCAGTGATTTCCCAGCAGGACTGTGAGATGAAGTCAAAATAAAGTGGTGTGTGTTGGTGCTGATGAAGGAGCAGTGTGGCTTGGTAATGGGGTTTAATGGTTTCTGTGGACACTGCAGCTCCATGGCAGAGAGGAAGTGTCGGGTATACAGCAGACATTCTTGGTTTAATGTGAACGCTGTTTGAAGGAAAGGAACATTTTTAACAACTGCATCAAACTGGGTTCGAGATAAAAAAAACACTGGATCATTCAGTGTTTTAATAAGTCAGTGTTTCAGTTTATTGTGGCTTTAAAGTTTACAGTAACAGTCATGAGTGCTCACAGTTGATCTCAGCTTCATTTGTCAGACACAGCCCCTTCACATTTACACTTGGTATTAACAGGATCTGAATACTTGATCTAGATGATGACCTCTGATCTATGGTATTTGTATTTGCTTTTCTTTGTTTTTCTTTGTAAGAACGTGGTCATTGGCCTACTTGATTACACTTATCTTCTAGATGTGGTCCGGTCCTTTGTTCCTAAAACATTGAAATGGCAGGTGTACATAAGGTAATAGAATGGGAGGGAACACAGAGATGTTAGCCTTTGCAGACCGTTTACATGCACACAAACATCACATACTACAGGTGAGGGAAACCCCCCAAAAGCAGAACAGCTTCTTTAAAAGATAAATAAAGTAGTCTAAAGAAGACATTATTTAGAACTGAAAGATCACAAGACCTGTATAGACTCACTGTCATGGAGATTCTGTGAGGGTCCTAGGGGTCAGGAGAACTATGAACCCATAGTGCACTAATAATGAAAAAGGCTAGCCACACATGGACTGAAACACAAAAGAGTTGGACAAAGAGAACATTGATGTGAGTTTGGCTAACTGAAGCTGTTCTGAGTGCAAGATGAGGAGGTGGAGTATGATCAATGAGCAGCTGAAGTCAAATGTTAGACTTTAACACCAGATCATAACCTAACCAGTCTTACAAATATAACACTATACTGTGCACGTTAATAGTTGAAAATAATGTAAACCCATCCTCACACTAACTGTTATTCTCCTGCTTATAGCACATAACACATAATATCAATCTACTGGGAAGTAACGGCACCACATGACTTCTGACGATGCCTGCTGTTCACGTTCACTCGCAGGTATATAATGCTAGCATTCTGTCACCTAACTTCGTGAACACTGACAACGTTTTTGGAATTGCTAACAACTTAAAATACGCTAGCTAGCTATCTGCTAACTAGTGAGCAACCTACAGCAGCGGTAAATCATCTGCCTAATCGTAGCTAAAGCACACAATACTGTTGACATGTCAGAACGTAAATTCTATGCACTTTACACGCTCAAATGTAAAGAACTGTCAAGTTTCTCTCATTGGTAAAGACTAGCAACAACTAAACAGCTGATAACACAACTAGTGTGAGTATCTCTGTGTGTACCTCTCATGTTCCTGTCAATGTGTATGCATGCATGTAAAACTGTAACTACAGTAAGCAGATAAACTGCACTGAGCACTGAATAGTACTCTGCGTATTTTCTTGTAAATACTGTCTCTAGGAGAGAGAGCTAGTTAACTGTTACACTGAAACAGATTTCACATAACTGTATGAGGTTGGTTGAACACAATAATATTAAGTTGAACCTAATATTTAGTATTTAAAGTTAATATTATTGCTTTTAACTACCCTAATACAGTTATGTGAAATCTGTTGACATATTACATTTCATTAAAGTCAATGTTTCAGTTTTCTCAGTGTGGTAGCTTCTCAGTGTCTCGCAAGCCTGGGGCTCACTGGACCGAAGTTGAATCCCCCTGGGCCTAAGAATCGAGGATTTTTGTATTTTGCAATTTGTATTTTTAACTGAACACAAGTAGCAACTCTGAAACTCATGGTGTAGTTTGTGTAAAGCTGGTTGAAAGAAAGCGACAGTGTCACAGTGAGTATGAAGAGTGTCTCCTTCTGAACAGCACACGGAGGTTTGTACAAGTTGGAGCATTTGAACCAGGTACCAGGAATAGCGGAGGACAAGAGCAGGGGCGCGGAGATTTTTTAAATGGGGGGGACGAAACAGAGAAATAATTTTCCCGATATTTACTCACTATTTGTTTTATTATGTGTTTTACAATCATAACATTAACCCCTGGGTGGGCACATCAGAATTATCTAAGATGATTTAATTACAACGATCATATGAACAAATGTATATATTGAAAAAAATGATTTACAAAAAAAATAGGGGGAAGGATCAGCATCCCCCCCGTCCCCCCCACTATCTGCGCACCTGGACAAGAGTAACCAACAGTTTAATGTGGTTCTGATGTGAGCTGCAGGGCATCCGATGACCACACAGCTGCGGATTCAAGTGTTGCGCTCTTTAGCCCCCCAGGAGTGGAACTGAACATTCAAACTGACATGTCATTAACAACAGTCTGTGTACATGTGGATAAGCTTTATAGTCTCAATACATTGAATACTATAAAGGGGAACAAATCCCATTATAAAATAGGCTAGTCATTTGGAATACATCTCCTTGAAAAGTTTCTATACAACCTTCATTGCTCGAGCATATAACAGCTAAAAAGGCTCCATTGGACAAATGACTTGTCAAAGGGCTCATAAAATGTAAAAATGCGGCATGTACAGTGTTACAGTGTTACAGTGGTACATTGGTACAGTGTTACAGTGTTACAGTGGTACAGTGTTACAGTGTTACAGTGGTACAGTGGTACAGTGTTACAGTGGTACAGTGTTACAGTGTTACAGTGTTACAGTGGTAAAGTGTTACAGTGTTACAGTGGTACATTGGTACAGTGGTACATTGGTACAGTGTTACAGTGTTACAGTGGTAAAGTGTTACAGTGTTACAGTGGTACATTGGTACAGTGTTACAGTGTTACAGTGGTACAGTGTTACAGTGGTACAGTGTTACAGTGTTACAGTGTTACAGTGGTACAGTGTTACAGTGTTACAGTGGTACAGTGTTACAGTGTTACAGTGATACAGTGTTACAGTGTTACAGTGTTACAGTGGTACAGTGTTACAGTGTTACAGTGTTACAGTGGTACAGTGTTACAGTGTTACAGTGATACAGTGTTACAGTGTTACAGTGGTACAGTGTTACAGTGTTACAGTGGTACAGTGTTACAGTGTTACAGTGATACAGTGTTACAGTGTTACAGTGTTACAGTGTTACAGTGTTACAGTGTTACAGTGGTACAGTGTTACAGTGTTACAGTGTTACAGTGGTACAGTGTTACAGTGTTACAGTGGTACAGTGTTACAGTGGTACAGTGTTACAGTGTTACAGTGGTACAGTGTTACAGTGGTACAGTGTTACAGTGTTACAGTGTTACAGTGGTACAGTGTTACAGTGTTACAGTGGTACAGTGTTACAGTGGTACAGTGTTAAATGAGGTTTACTGGTCGGGGCCACCACAGAAATAGTCTCATTCAGGTAACACTCGGAATCAAAAGTTGGTTGAGTTTATTCTGTTAAAGACATATTTCCCTTTTAGATTTAATGATTCATAAAAAAATATTAGAATGTTCAAAATACAGTTTGTAAAATGTGACATGTCTGTAGCACATGATGTACGCAGCAGAGTACATACGTGTGTGTGTGTGTGTGTGTGTGTGTGTGTGTGTGTGTGTGTGTGTGTGTGTGTGTGTGTGGTGTGTGTTGTGTGTGTGAGTGTGTGTATGTGTGTGAGTGTGTGTGGTGTGTGTGTGTGTGTGTGTGCGTGTGTGGTGTGTGTGTGTGTGTGTGTGCGTGAGTGTGTGGTGTGTGTATGCGTGTGTGGTGTGTGTGTGTGTGTGTGTGTGTGTGTGTGTGTGTTGTGTGTGTGGTGTGTTTGTGTGTGTGTGTGTGTGTGTGTGTGTGTGTGTGTGTGTGTGTGTGTGTGTGTGTGTGTGTGCGTGCGTGTGTGGTGTGTGTGTGCCTCTTGTTTTGACAGCAGAGACAGCAGGGCTGGTTGTAAAGTCTCCTATCTTGTAATCAGGACACAGACACGTACAATAATATTGAAACAGTACACACACAACCGCATGGAGGATGTTACACACACATACACACAATAGTTATGCAGAAAGGAAACACCCACACACACGAACACAAGCACTCAGTGAAGATGTAAGTCAGCAGTCTCTCTGTCCTCCTTCAGTCTGAAGCTGGTCCAATTTCTCTCTCCCTGTGTGTGTTCCTCTCTCCACCTCTTCATCACTCTCTCCTGTAATGAGAGAGAAAAATGGATCAGATCCAAAAAGAGAAAAGTTAAACCAGATGTGTCCTGAGTGAATGGGGAGCTTTTATTGCTCCCTGTTTCTGAATATTATAAACAAGCTGTTAAAGAGAAACGTGTTGAGCTGCGCTGTACAAGTTGATCACATTTCCATCTGCAGTGCCATATAACACAACGCAACTGGGCCCTCAGCATGAATAAGGACTGAATGGATGGATGGCTCTAAAAAAGGCTGGGATTAAAAATGATTTTTTTATTTAGCCAGGTGTGCATGGGTCTTACTGTTGAAGCTGCAGACAATGTTATAACTGGGAAATCATTCTTTAAATGACTTCAATCATTTCCTATAGGCTTTATATTTACATATAACCTGCAACACATCAAGTACAAGGTTAAAATAATCATTCATCTGAAAATCCACTATAGTGTTTAAGCCATTTTTATAGTTCCAGTCGTGTTGTCCATTGTAGTGGAGACAAAATAAAGACATGAAACAAACAGATTAAGACAAATGTCTCTGGAAAGGCATCGTCTGAGTAGAATCTGATCCTCTTCAGAGATCTGAATCATCATCGTCACATGAGGAAGTTGCTGAGTCTCTGTAACAATGTCTGCTTTGATTAGAAACCCTTCATCTCCACGACCAGCAGCACGGCTTAATGCTACTGTGGCTCTGTCCACTTTGGTCCAGACTGAAGTGTTTCAACAAAAATGTAATTGAATTAAAATAACATTTCAACAAGTGAATTTGGAATGTATACCGACCTTCACTAAGAATTTAGTGATCACTCGACTTTTCCTCTGACGCCACAATAAGGAATACGTTTGAGGAGTTTTTAGATGATCCTACGGTGGCCGACTCGACTCTTGCAGCGTTTTGTATTTGCGGTGTTTGGTTCATGCAGCTTTTAGTAAACGCTGCGCATGTTTCCTCAAGTTTGTGAAGATGTTTCGCCATCTCGTGTTTTGGCACATTTGTGTTCATTTGTGTTTTCTAATGGAAATATTTTACAACACGCCACTTTTACTTTTGGTACTTTAAATATATTTTGATGCTAATAATTTTCTACTTTTACTTGAGTAACATTTTGATTGCAGGACTTTTACTTGTAAAAGAGTATTCCTACACTCTGGTACTTCTATTCTACACAAGAACAATATCTGAGTACTACTACTTTTACTAAAGTACCAGATCCAAGTACTTCTTCCATCTTTACCCTTGCTCTTCTTCTATGCTAGTTCTGTGTCTGACCTCTTCCCAGCCCCCCCTCCTCTCTCGTTCACTGGTCTCAGGTGGGTTTCTGCATGGGGGGGGGGGGGGGGGGGTCAGATCAGCATCAGATTACATTGTAAACAATAGTCCTCTGTTTCTTCTCTCCTTTTCCATGCCCTCCTTAGCCTCCTCCTCTTTTATCCCTCTGGCATTCTCACCTCCATTCCCCACACAGTAACCTACCCCCCCACCCCCCAGTTAACACACCTCACTCTGTTCCCTCTCAGTTCTCGTCCCTCAGGATTTCATCTCAAGTCTTCAGTGGTGGCACAGGGTTATGAAAATCACTTCTGTTTGACCTCTACAGGGTAAAAACTGTTTAGTGTTGGAACTATCTATTTTTAGGGAGACCTTGATACATGATTTAATAAAGTAAACCAGAGCAGCTGCATAACTCATTATGTGATCTAAACTTCTTAAATACCTGATTGCATACACGATATTAGGACTAAAACAAATCCTGTATTCCATTGGCTATAACAATCCTACACACACACAAACAAACACACACACACACACACACACACACACACACACACACACACACACACACACACTCAAACTTAAGCCCCCTTATCATCCTCAAGGATCTTTCTTAGCGCATTCTGCCACCAACGCCATCCCCTAATACTGCTGTCACGAAAAGGTGTTTACCTGCGTTTTTATATAGCACTTTCTTTCTGAGCAAACGGACTCAGCTCTGTGAAGCAATTGTGTTCTGCATAAAACAATTTTTAATTGTGTCCTGGTCTGTGATTGTCATTTACAGTAGGTCTGCCTTGGTTACCAAAGAGGCCTGCAGGCCAGGAGGGGTCACACATAGTTAATTATGCATGTTCCTGCCATACAAAGTTAAATTGAAGCTGTGTTATAAAGTGATGTGACAGTTAATAAACCAGTTCAGCCTTTAAGTCTTAAAGTAAAGAAACAAAAATTCCCAATATTTCGACCAACATAATCTAGACTAGATCAATTTATATTCAGTTAAATGCCTAATACAGTTATGTGTAATCTGTTGACATAATACATTTAATTGAAGTCAATGTTTCAGTTTTTTCATTCTTAAGTACCTCCAACTTCTGCTAAAAACTTAAGAAGCTAAAAAAGTCTTGTTTGTGGTTCTCTACTCTCCTCATCTCCTCTGAGCTGAATCTAGATCCTTCCGTATATAGGCCTGTCCCAGATTAGAAACTGAACTGGGTCAGTTCTTCCAGGGCTAGACCCGCTGCAGGGACAGCGTCCAATAAAAGCCTGTCCTCTGTGAGGAAGTGTGCTGAGAGTACAGAGAGAAGTTCATTCTCTCTTATTTTACTTATCACTTTCAGTTCTTGTCAGGTATATGCAGAGGTGGAAGAAGTACTAAGATCTTGTACTTGAGTAAAAGTAGAAGTACCAGAGTGTAGGAATACTCTGTTACAGTAAAAGTCCTGCATTCAAAATGTTCCTCAAGTAAAAGTAGAAAAGTATTCTCATCCAAATATAGTGAAAGTAGCTAAGACAGTAAAAGTAGTCGTTGTGCAGATTGGTCCATTTCAGAATAATATATATGATATGTTTTATAATGATTGATCATGAAAGTGTTCTCAAAGCTGGTAAAGGTGCAGCTAGTTTGAATGACTTTGTATACTGCAGTCTGATACTGTCTGATTTAACACTTGATTTCTCCAGATCTGTAAAGTAAGAAGTACAAAGTAACACAACATTGAAATACTTAAGTAAAGTACAAGTTTCTCACAATTGTACTGAAGAACAGTGCTTGAGTAAATACACTAAGTTACTTTACACCACTGTGCTTATGTTAGACCTGCACAAATCAGTGTTTAATATGAAAAATGGACATAATTACATCATGTAAAGTAACCAGAGTAATTCAGTTTTCAGTTTCAGTCAGCTCTAGTTCTCATTCATCTCATTGTAGCAGGAGCTGCATTACAATTATATTCATTGAGTGGAGATAAAATGAGTCCAAATGAATGCTACATGTTGTCGATGTCTTCAGGATGTGTAACGTGTTTTCTGAATAAAATAATGACCACTGCTTTTTAAGACCCATGCATAAATGTATAGGTCACCAGAGGTGAAAAGTAACTAAGTACATTTACTCAAGTACTGTACTTAAAGGTGGGGTAGCTAAGTTTGAGAAACCGGCTCGAGATACACTTTTTGTTATATTCCATGGAATGCTCTTAACATCCTGATAGCAATGAATATCTTAAGTGCTTTGACAAAAAATCCATAAAGAAATGTCATCTGTGGAAGCCGTAGTACTGTAAAAAGCACGACCAATCATCTGAGCCGGCCCGGCTAAAGTAACTGGATGGCCTACCTGCCTGTCAGCCTTCCATCTGTGCACACACTTATCTTGTGCCTTCATTGGTCATGTGCGCATTCGTGTGTGTTGGAGGAGGGGCTCTGTAAGGAAGTGGCAGATTTTTTCCGGCTGTGTATTTTCAAATTCTAGCGCACTCGAGCTGGTTTCTCCAAAATTACCTACCCCACCTTTAAGTACAATTTTGAGGTACTTTACTTGAGTATTTCTATTTTATGCTACTTAATACTTCTATTCCTCTACATTTAAAAGGGAAATAATATAATTGGACTCTTTAACATTTATAAACAGCTTTAGCTAATTTACTTTTTAGTTAATCAGAAATTGTCAATAAAATGCTACTTGGTGCAACAATATTATCTAGAAAATTACAAAAATATAATTATATACACCCATAAAGTCTATTTTTCTGCACAATGAGTACTTGTACTTTTTATACTTTAAAGGTCCCATGTCATGCTTTTCCGGTTATTACCCGTCCCCTTGTGTTATGAAGGTTTTTCTGTTTCATGTAAACGGTCTGCAGAGTCACAAACCCTCAAAGTACACCCTGTAGCAAGTAAAACTCTAACACAGAGAAGACCTGTCTGTGCTGCCCCAGAACGCCTTGTTGGAGATTTCTCTTTTTCCATTTTTTTCTTCCTGGAACCAAGTGACGTAACGACGACCCCATGGACCAATCCGCGGAGCAGTTATGTTAAGGGCTTAACACACACACACACACACACACACACACACACACACACACACACACACACACACACACACACACACACACACACACACACACACACACACACACACACACACACACACACACACACACACACACACACGAGCTGACCAATCAGAGCACAGTGGGCTCACAGGGAGGGGGGGGGGGCAGGAGCTCCAACAAGGCATTTAGGACAGAGAGTGAATACACATACTATACAGAGATGCTGTGTGAGAAACCAATGTGAGTTTGGAACATTGTAAATGTAAATCTATTCTAGTAGACCTCAACAATGGAATTATGATCAGTAGAAATGGCCATGTTATGGGACCTTTAAGTACATTTTGCTGATAAAACTTTTGTATTTTTACTTAAGATTTTTACAATAATGTATACTTTTCCTTAAGTAAAGCATCTGAGAGCACTTCCACCACTGAGGGTCCCATGTTTAAGGGACTTACTGCACAGTGTGCTGCAGACTAAGGCTTTATTGCACGGTGGATGTATACCCTTGAATCAAACTGTTGTCCTTACACCAGGAGGACCGGGGGGGAGTGTTCTGAGTGGTGATGAAGGTGCGGGTCACTGGAAGGCAGCGCGAACCGTCCGGTCACTGAGCGGCTGCGTGGGCCGGAAGTTGTCCCCCAACATCCCATCATTCCCTTCTTGCAGCTCCGCCCCTTTGAAATGGGATCGCAGCCTCCGAAACTCCTCGATCTGAGGAGGGAAGTATTTATTTATTATTAAGAGGCCAAAATGTTGTCACAGCTCCAGATATCAAGGCTCCACACTACAGATCAATGTGGTCAAAGGATCTGAGTTTGCATACCAAAAGATTCCCTGAACTGATTTCAATGTATTCCCATCTGCGGCGGGATTTGACGCTCATGGAAGCACGGCATTCGTTTGTGTCGGCTGCCCTTAACAATGGTATGCTCATGACACTCATTTTTAAATAATTATCATCCGATAAAACAGACCAGTCTCTGCCAGTCTTTTTTTTAATTGTTTTATCCGATGACATTATCAGTGATTTTAAACTCATTAATTACCGAAATAACATCAACACTGTGGGCGGCGCCATTTTACCGGACGTGACGTAAACCATGCGTTTGGTTTCGAGGACACGTTGATGTTCATGTTATTTACTGTAGTTACTCTCTTCAAATATGCCTCATTGTATCGCGAAACATTGCCACAATTCTGATAGGAACAATCCACGGAATGCTCGGTTCCATCTGTTGCCAAAAGGTAAGCGTAGGAAGTACGTTCGGAGGCAGTGGCTAGCGAAATGTGGCCGGCCCGAACCGAAAGATCCGCAGGCGCATGTATGCAGCGAACATTTCAAGTTTCCGGACAACTACTCTGAGAGTATGATAAAACATAACATGGGATTTATTGAACAACCATTACTTAATGGAGATGCAGTACCATCGGTCTTTCTGGTATCATCACCGACCAGGACACCAGTTCGGCCAGTTGAGAAATCGCCCTCTGCAAGTGTGAAGCGACGGAGGACCAGAAGTAGTGCTCGGAGTAAGAATAAGGTATGTTATAGCGCATTTCCATTGCACCGGGTAGCCCCGTTTAAACGTCCTTTATCGTCCAGGCCAGGCCAGTTTTTGGTGGCCTTTCCATATAGCGTAGTACCGGCTAGTGGGTATTTTCCCCCAGTTTTTCCGGCCCCATAAAATCGTGGTTCTAGGTACACCATTCATGTACAGGTCTTCCTACTCGCCTCCCGAAATCAATTGCACGAGTAAAGGGATTGTCTCCAGCAAGATCACCGTGCTGTTCATCCTCATCGTCACTGTCCCTGGATTCCTGACGGTTCTGACTACTTGGCTCGAACCTGTATGGCTGAATTCCCCCATCCAATCTCTTCATATTGCTCAAAACTTCTTCCTCGGCAGACGAGTCCGAACTCAAATACTCCGCCATGTTTTCGTGTGTTTACAAAGTGAACGCATGGATGACGTCACGACCATCACGTGACTACTGAAAATGGCCAAAATGGCAGCGGCCTGACAGAATATACAGGTTTTGATAAAAAAGAGCTATAAAATCATTATTTACCGGGGAATATCGCTGATTTCTTCAGGGTATGGTTTAAACATAATGTTTCACTAAATACTGAAGTTTTTGATTAATTATCTAATGAGTGGAGCATAGGCAATGTGAGCGTCCATTCCCATTGGATAACGGATAATTGTACACCCGGAAGTAAGTATTCCTCTTACTGTCGATTGATTTTACAGTGATATCTGCACTACTCATCGACTAAAAAACAACAGATTATCCTTGTTAATTACACAACATTGATTGGTTTAAATTGTGTGCAATGCTTTTGTATTTTTCCCCTTCGATTCGGAGAAACAAATATTTTTTCGGAGTAAAGGATGGCAGAAGACACTACACTACCCAGAATCCCCAGCTATTGTTTAGGACTACACCATGTGCTCTGTTTGACAAACCCCGTTTTTTTTCACCATTCATTCCAATGGCTGGCGTCTATGTCACGTGATCTTCAAATTTCTCCCTGCAGAAAAAAATAAACATGGCCGAACTTCGTTTTATTCTCGGTGGAAAATGCCTATTTTAAAGTTAGTTTGGCCATTAAAATTTGTTTTGATGTCATTTGATGCGAGAAATATGAGTTGTTATTTCAGATTATGTGTGCAGTGGATGTACATGATCTTTAGTTTGCTAGTTATTACGAAGATTACTTCAGGAAATTACGTCCATAGAACGTTTTCATTGTTACCAAGGTGGTTGCTAGGGACGCTGCTATCGATATTATTTCTGTTATGTTGTGTAACTGTTTAATGGTGTTATTTTTATTGTTACCCCCTTCCCCGTCAATGTATAGTGTTGGTCCACAGCGCAAACATATTAGTTTAACAAAATCCGCATCTAAATATAGCCTACGTTATTTTCCCCTGTGCAATTCCAGTCTCACATCTCACATCACATCGTCATTAACAAATACCGGAAACAGACCGAAAACATTTAAAAAAAAAATAATACTTTATTCCGAGTGTGCTTGCTTTTCTCTTTGAAAGTCATCACATACTGTAACGGCATTGTAATACACGGTTCGGCTGCATTAAATATTACATATCTGCCGTAGTTCTGTATTTATAGAGCCCTGATGAGAAGACTTCTAGACAACTAAGGAACTGCCGCCAACACTGAATACGTGACGTGGATCATAAATATATCAGTAGTTAAACAACATCTTACATTTCTTTTCACACAATACGTCTCCTTGCAGTATCAACACTAATTCGGCTGACTTTTATATTTGATCCAATTGGTAGATAGGCTGTATTTACACCATAAAGGTGCACAGCTGATATAAAGGGACACCTAGTGGTTAAAGCATGTTATTGAATTTCATTATTTTTATTATTAGATATTAATAGGATCCCTATAAAGTATATTCATTACTCATTATTCTCTACTAATAGTTAATTAAAGATATAATGACTATTTTGCACATCCCTTTCAAGATTTCAAGATGTTCTAAGGTTTATTGACATATAATATTCACAAACGGTGTAGTTATGCAATGAATGAAAAACTTGGGTCGCAGGTTCCTCAACAGTGCATTACAAGACATCTATCAATATGTGTGCATACCTCCAGCAATGTTAACTATGTTGAAGCACTTATTTTAACTAATATTATACATATGTATTATACTCTTATAAGATGTATGTAGATATTTAATCTCCGACCTTGTCAGATATTGAACAATCAATAAATAAAGAACACAGAATTGTTAAATATAAAACACAGAATTTGTGTGATTATACTAAATGATGTAAATAAACACCACTGCATATTTACAACTGTTACACATGCTGATGTAACGCAAATGTTTCCAACTTGGGATCAATAAAGTATATCTTATCTTAAGCTGATCGATGGCTATACTGCCATATTTGCAAAATGTGCCTCTGAACCTTGACAAGTGCATGTTTCAGGCTTATCAATTAATGTAATGTAATGTTATCAATTAACAACAGGGGTCACAAACATAAGACCAGCTGTTAAATAAAGCTCTTCTGACCTTAGCTGGCATGTGGGTATATATATTAATGCTGCCCATTATGGGCACAAGCAATTTTCACCCATTTATTAATTATATGTTTTAAATGTGAGTGTTTCCTATCCCCTAAACCTCCAGGGATGTACACAGTTTAATACTGACAACTTCTTATTATGGGAAATACGAAAACGTCTTTTAAAACTACAACTCCCAGTAGAGACGTGCCATAGATAGAGAACATGTTGCGAAACACAATAGCCAGCATGTGTAGTTCTGGGGACGGGGTGGGGGACGGGGTGGACCCGTTCAAATCCAGTTTTGGACAGTCTGCCGTGGTTCCATCCCATTTCAAGTGCTGTTCGACGCTCGGCGTAACCCTCGGAGCACACTCTCCAATCACAGAGCTTGAGGACTATCACGGGGTTTGTCAAGCGAAGCGGAGAGAATACTTACTTCCCGGTGTAATATTCTCTAAAGCAAATTAGCTGCTCTGACCCTCGGTCCTGACGGACTCCAACTTGTGTTTTATTAATCAAACAAATAAATAAACACAAGGATAATAATGTGTTATTGTTGAGTAAATGGAGAATTGTACAGGGGAAAATAACGTAGGCTATCTACGCCACAATTTTAGATGCGGATTTTGTTAAACTAATACGTTTAAGTTGTGGACCAACACTATTCTTTCACACACAGTGACGTCACGAGCTACCCAAAATGCAACACGCGCCATATATATATATATAAATACCCCATTTTCCTGGAGGTGCAAATATCCTGGAAGTGCAAATATAAACAGCTAGCTAACGTAGCCAGGCAGAGCGCACTAGGTTTTTTTTCTGAATTAACGACCGAAGAAATCGCTGCATGTCTTCGGATTACATCTCTGGACTTGAGGGGTGTGCTCTAGGTCGTTACCAGCGTAAACTAGAGCTGTGTGGGTTGTCGGATTGCCCTTACAGACTGCCTGCAGATGTATGGAAAAACGACCCTCGAAAGTGGCCTTCGTCGATTTTGGCTGCATCTACGTCTAATTTCTGGAAACACCAGGTGAATACCCCACTTGTCACAATAATATTATCATGCCATTGCATATATGTGGTATTTTAGAGTTGACTAGATATTGATTAAGGCAATAGACTATGATATTCAGTACAGGAAGCTTAGCAACACCTAGACGGTGTACGGCTGCCTGCTTGCACCTCGCGTAAAACGGCAGATACCGGAAGTACGGTGTCGCCCTCGGCCCAATACCCGTATGTGTGTGTGAAAGAATACATTGACGGGGAAGGGGGTAGCAATAAAGATAACACCATTAAACAGTTACACAACATAACAGAAATAATATCGATAGCAGCGTCCCTAGCAACAAGTAACAAGTAGTTAATAATAATAAAAGACATTAAGAAAAAGGCATTTTAAACAGTCATTAAAAAGCAACACAATCTACCTGCATTGCATTACTCTAAACGTGTAATAACGTGCTTTAACCAGTAGGTGGTTTGGGTTAAAAAGCTGTCAAGTTTACAATGTTAACAAAATAAAAAATACTGCTGTTTCTGGTTTAGTTTACGACGGATATATTTAGTTATTGTTTTGATATTTGTAACACAAAAGCGATGGAAAAAACCCACAGCAACACAGAAAAGATGGTCTTAACATGACCCAGCGGTCTAGTAGTTAATAAAAAACAATAATATCAAAACAAAATATTACTACTAACTTTATTGTGAAATTCAAACTGAACGGTAAAAGAATAGTTTCCGGTCTATTCTGATGCCCGATCTCGGTAGATAAATAAAACTAAAGAACTACGACAGATGTGTAATATATTTAATGCAGCCGAACCATTTATTACAATGCATTCATGTGATGACTTTCAAAGAGTAAAGCAATCACTGCTGAATAAAGTATGATTTTATCTTTTACGAAACGGTTTTTTTTCATATGGAATGCAGTTGGAGGTCAACCAATCACCGAGCTTGATCACGGGGTTTGTCATACAGAGCACATGGTGTAGTCCTAAACGATAGCTGGGGATTCTGGGTTGTGTAGTGTCTTCTGCCATCCTTTACTCCAAAAAAATATTTGTTTCTCCGAATCGAAGGGGAAAAATACAAAAGCATTGCACACAATTTAAACCAATCAATGTTGTGTAATTAACAAGGATAATCTGGAGTTTTTTAGTCGATGAGTAGTGCAGATATCACTGTAAAATCAATCGACAGTAAGGGGAATACTTACTTCCGGGTGTACAATTCTCCGTTATCCAATGGGAATGGTCGCTCACATTGCCTTTAAGGTCAGCCGACACAAACGAATGCCGTGCTTCCATGAGCGTCAAATCCCGCCGCAGATGGGAATACATTGCAATCAGTTGAAAGCTATTTGCGTCCCTTTATGAAGCTGAAGGAGCCTAGGAGCGTCACAACTGCACGCCACGGACACTGACCAAACGTCGCTCCTGGACGATTATGGAGTGAGAGTGTGTTGGCCAGGGAGGAGTACGATCTGCGCAGCTTCTGAACGCAGCCAGGCGGCTGATGTTCTGGGCGCGCACACACGTTGCTCTCCATCAGAGCAATGTATATTCCCGGCGAATTTAACAGAGGGGCTCGCAGAACGCAGCAGCCGTTGTATGCGAGGAGTATGAAGACTCAGACCTGTGTCACGCACACTGGCGCCTCAGTGGTGTTGCGCGCACTAAAGCAAAGCCCCATTTGAACCTGACCAGGTTCCCCTTAAACTGTTATCAGCCAAAGTAGTACTGCTTTTGGCTCTATCAGAGAAAAGGGTGAGTGATTGGTCTGCTCTCTCTGTGGCTCCGTCAGCTCTTCGGATCCAAGGAGATGGCAGTTCAGCGGTTTTACGCCCTAACCCGGCTTCATGCCTAAGGTCATCACAACTATTTTAGGTCAAGAGTGATCACCCTGGCTGGCTTATTCCCCCCTCCTTACAGGTCGGAGGAAGAAGCCACGTCTCATCTCCTCTGTCCTGTGCGCGCGCTGTCTTGCTATGTGGCGCGCATGGCGGCCTGGCGCCGTTCTCAGCGCCTGTTTGTGCACTAGAGAGCGCTCGATCGGGCAACCTCTGTCTGCACAACGGCTGTCACACTGGCTGTGTGAGGCTGTGTCGCAGGCATATGTCTCCTCTGGGGTGGGCCCCCGGAGAATATCAAGGCGCACTCCACCAGAGGAATTTCCTCCTCCACGCCTTTGCACGGAGGAATGTCAGTGGAAGATATTTGCACTGCTGCATCTTGGTCTTCCCCCTGTTCATTTATTCATTTTTATTTGAGGGATGTCTCCCTTTCCTCTATGACACACCCTGTACTGGGTGTCCTGTCAGAGTGAGTGACGTCAGGGATCCAGCTGGGCGCTCTCCTACCTGTCTGACACGCAGAGAGCGGCTGTTCCCCCTCTATGATCGCTGGACAAGGTGGGACCTACCTTCGTCTCTACTTTCTCACAGCGGCCGGTATGTATTGTTCCCAGCCTTCACCCCGTCGGGAAGACAGGCATGTTTTGCTATGTTCCAGGGACGGTGATGCGCCATTACGCATGGCACAACAGGCAGGGGGTGTTATTGAGCAGGTGTGTCTGTGCTTCTAGTGCCGGGGGGACCCAGTGGGGCGCAGACTACATCATGCTTCGCCCTTAACCCAATAGCGATAGCCTTAGGGCGAAGCCATATACGAAATAGAACTGAGGTTACCTACTGTAACCCCAGCTTCTATGAGTAAATGGCGCAGCCCTCTAAGTGCTGGGCCCCACTGGCTCTACGAATAGCTGAAGAAAAGTTATTTTGTATGGGAGCAGATTGCCGGACCTCCTTCCTATTTATACCGGAAGGAGGCCCGAGGGTGGGGCCCACCTTGCGGGTGGGCGTGGACTACAAGTTTTCAGTGCTGCGCGGGGGCGCAGGGGTATTACCCAATAGCGATAGCCTTAGAGGGATGCGCCATTTACTCATAGAAACTTGGGTTACAGTAGATAACCTCAGATTGATAACCTCGTTGAGCTAGCTAACTAGCATACATTGTCACTATCTCCTAGCGTTAGCTTTAGCCTTCGTTTTCTAATAGTCTTTTTCATAGGCTATAAACAGAGGTCATATAAGTATAGATCTTGTACTTGAGTAAAAGTAGAAGTACTCAGATCTTGTACTTGAGCAAAAGTAGAAGTACACAGATCTTGTACTTGATTAAAAGTAGAAGTACTCAGATATTGTAGGCCTATTGGAGTAAAAGTAGAAGTACTCAGATCTTGTACTTGAGTAAAAGTAGAAGTACCAGAGTGTAGGAATACTCTGTTACAGTAAAAGTCCTGCATTCAAAATGTTCCTCAAGTAAAAGTAGAAAAGTATTCTCATCAAAATATAGTGAAAGTAGCGACAGTAAAAGTAGTCGTTGTGCAGATTGGTCCATTTCAGAATAATATATATGATATGTTTTATAATGATTGATCATGAAAGTGTTCTCAAAGCTGGTAAAGGTGCAGCTAGTTTGAATGACTTTGTATACTGCAGGGTAGCTGGTGCATTTACTCCAGGTAGAACTAAAGTCTGATTCAACACTTGATTATATTTCACATCATTCATCCAGATCTGTGAAGTAACTAAAGGGATTAAATACAATTTACCTCTGAACTGTAGAGGAGAAGAAGAACAAAGTAGCAAAAACATTGAAATACTTAAAGTACAAGTATCTCAAAAATGTTACCCAAGTATAGTACTTGAGTTTATGAACTTGGTTACTTTACACCTCTGGCGATACAGGTAGAAAGACTAAGCCTTGCACAGAGGCATGAAAATACATTTTCAAAATGCTCAACAGTGCTGCAAAAATTATAAACTGACTGCTACACAATTAAAAATAAATGCTTTTTAAAATAATAATAATACATTTGATTTATATTGCACACTTTAAAGACAAACGTCATCTCAAGGTGCTTCACAAAGCTATAAGGAAAAATAAGTAAAAAGATATCTAAAGGAGCATATTGGATAAATATATATATTTATATTAGATGTGACTCTTTAGCGTTTCTGTTATTATTACCTGCTGCTTTAGTTGTTCTGACTGCTAACATCCTCTGTTCCTCATTTTAAAGCCGATATTCCGTGGGGTCGGGGGGCTCGGATGCTTGTCACCTTTTTCATACCTGATGAGTTTGCATCCCTGATTACAGTTGCTTTAGCGTGTAGAAGCTAGTAAGCCTACTATTTGATTTGTTTTAGATAGGCACTTCATGTTTCATATGCAGACCTTATTTTCCTGTTCCATGTTAAAATAAAACATTTTCAGTGGTACCACTGAGAAAGAGTAATTTTTTTCGGTCATGGAAAATTTGGTAAAGATCATGGAAGTCATTGAAAAATCATTGAAAATCATTGGTGAAAAAGTGTATGAACCCTGAGTCTAAGTTATCTCAGTGGGTCTCAAACGGTTTGGTCACAAATTATTCAAAAGATTATTTCCGCAGCACACCTAGATCATTATAGTTATAAAATAAGAGAATAAAGGAAAAACAGTTATGAAATACTATATGGCAGTAAAACAAGAATACAGTTTAAAAGGGGAGTGATTTGTAAAATATCCATAAAGAAATATCTGCTTACAGTTCTGTTTCATATGGGTGTTGAGAGATGTATCCATAGATCTCTTAATGTTGCTCTCAAAGTGCACCAGATTGATGCATTTAACTTCAATATTTAAAAAAACATCTTCCTGGGGGAGCATCCCCCCGGACCCCCCTAGAAGAGGTGAGGTCCCCCCTAGAGGAGGTGAGGTCTCTCCTAGAGGAGGTGAGGTCTCTCCTAGAGGAGGTGAGGTCCCTCCTAGAGGAGGTGAGGTCCCCCTTAGAGGAGGTGAGGTCCGCCCCCACTCTTAAAAAATAGCACTTTACCCCTGCCTATATCCGTGAGCTGATTATCGAGCCTTCATTGTAACAGTCGCGGGTGTACTGTGTGTGTGCCTGTGGGAAGTGTTGCAGTAGAAAATTCCACTGTAGCGCCGCGGCCGCCACCACTGTGGGCTAAGCCCCGAATGTTTTCAGGTCCAGGCGACGCCCCTGGTTGTAGCCCCCTTGCCAGCGATTCTCTCTGACCATTCAGCACTCAGCAGTCGAGAGTGTTTACATCACTAGTTTAGCATATTCAGCCCGGTTGTTGGCCCGGTAAGAACCTCGACTTTTGAGGGCCAGAAAAAAGATGAAAAAGTAGCCCTGAGCCGGAACTACCCCTAGTGGAAAAGCAAAAAAAAGTGTGCGTGCTGCAGTTGAAAAGCGCCATATGTCTTCAAATATTTTCTCTACTAACAGTTAGAGTGTGAGAAGCTCAGCTGATAAAGCTCTCAGCTACCAACAATGAGAAGATTGAGACCCGTGTGGAGGCCCTGATGGCAGATACATACTCTAATGATGTTGTTGTAATGACGTGTAATAATAATATATGATTACCTGAAGACAGCTGACACTGTGTAAACTCTCAGTACTCTCAGCAATCGTTCCTGCTGATTTCAGCTCCTAAAAGCACTACATTGCATACGGAAGGTCTTTACCTATCTTTACAACCACACACATAAAAACAAAGACTATAACCCCTGTGTTGTGCAATATCACTAATGTACAATAGACATGAGCTGTACAGTGTAAATCCCCCCTCTGTGGGACGAATAAAAGTATTCTGATTTTAAACATTTCTGTGACATTTAGGATAGCCTCTGACTTCCTGTTCCTGTGTTAACCACGCAGCAGATGCTATCGATCTGCTTTACTGTATCACAGGGCCAGGCAGGAACAAACATGACAACAGTGTGCTGTCAAGCTGCCGGATTAAAGAAGGGGGGTTTATATCCCACTGTCAAACACCTGTTAGCATAGAAACACTTAAATATCTGCATGCACACACATGCTGTGCACATACACTCTTTAACGGTCAATAACAGGCGGATGTTGGGGGGGGTTGGTGTAGGTAAACAGGACCTGCGGTTTGAAAGCTCTTCTGCTGTTGTTGGTATCTACCTGTGGGACCATGACACTAACATGATACAGACACACACTTGCACTACTGCCGATATGAAAAATAATAATAATGTCCACTGAGCCATTTTAATGTGGGAAAATGTATGTCAAATGAAAATTGAATTTTCATTTGAACATTGAAATAATGCACAAATGTAAAATAAAGCTACATTTTTTGTATTGCATTTACATTTTCAAAATAGATTTTATATTAGAATATTGTCTATGTAGCAAATGAAATCTTTTCATAATGAAAAGTCAAATGCTGTTTTCATTTTGTTATTGTTAGAAAATTGTATACAATTTTAACTAATATTGACATAAAAAGAAAGTCAAGTTACATTTACTTTGCATTACATTTTCCAAATTTGATTTAATATTTGAATATTGTCTGCTTTTCAGCATGGAATATTGCACTTTAAATTACAATTTGATTCACATAACATTTACACAATGTATATTTGAAAGACAAATGTAATGTT
Source organism: Gymnodraco acuticeps (assembly GCF_902827175.1). Lineage (NCBI taxonomy): Eukaryota > Metazoa > Chordata > Actinopteri > Perciformes > Bathydraconidae > Gymnodraco > Gymnodraco acuticeps. Next base: position 518,239 of record NW_022989777.1, read on the forward strand.
ATATAACATACATGACACATTTGATGTCATTGTGGAATTACATTTGAATTTTCAAGTTAATATTAACTTCGGGCTTCCATACAGAAGTTTATCAACAGCAGAGAAAAAATGAATGATGTTGTGTGCTTCTTTTGGTTATGTTAGTTTTGCCTAATGTGGATGGAATTAAACAATTGTTTTATTTAAATGATGTTTCCGCCCAAAATATGGCTCCCGATTTAGAGGGAGAGAAGCCCCTGTAATGTTTAGTGCAGCGGATTTCAAAGTGTGAGGCGCGCCTCCCCGGGGGGCGCCAGAGAGCTTCAGGGGAGGCGCAGCGTGAGAAAAAAATAACGAGAAACAGTGAAATCTAGCTAGTTAACTTCAGCTAACTTTATGCGAGCGGCAACATGGATCGATTTTTAGTGAAGCTACCTAAAGTGAGAGAGGAGACAGCGTCTGGCAGAAAACGTCACTTGCACACTTTTGGCTGTCTGTGGAAACCGAGTTCCCCCACCTCGCCAAAAAGGCTGTAACAGTGCTCATTCCCTTCACCTCCACCTACCTGTGTGAGTGCGGCTTTTCCGCATTGACTTTGATCAAAAGCAAGTACCGGTCAAGCAGGGGCGGATCTACCGGGGTGGCTAAAAATAGCCTTGCCACCCCAGCATTGTTTTGAATTAAAAGTTGTGGCTCATCGGACATTTATGAGAGAAAATCCCTAATGTCCGAGTGCAAGTGAATGCCGGACAAGACGCGAGCCTTGTAACCCCTCCCCCGGCCCTGGCGTGAGCGTGGAAATGTGATTGGCGGCGATTTCATTTGAATTTCAGTGTGCATCTGGACCCGGTGACGACATTACCTATTGACGCAGCAACCACTGTAAGTTATATTCTTGTTTAATTAGACTTCTCTGTTTCATTTATTCGACTATGTATAAATTGTTATTGTAGCTTAAACGGCTAAATCGCGTTTGAGAGATTTTAAATCTCAGATCTGCTCAGGCGAAACCTGCTTTACAGGTCTCAGCACTCAAGCCTGCATTAATATAGGCATGGCCAGTCTATTGTCACCCATCAGCTGTAGATAGTTAACTAATTAGAGGGCCGTGGCCCTACAGCTGTGTGAACTGAGCAATCAGGCGTCCATTTTGGGTAGCTCTTTCCTGGAGCGTCAGCTTCAGCGTCAGACAGCCGAAGACTGACAAAGACATTGGAGTCCTGCGGGAGTAAGACTGACAAAGACATTGGAGTCCTGCGGGAGTCACGAGGGAGGCAAAGAGGAGGCAAATCCTACTCTGATTGAGCTGGTGTCTTATTTATCTTTTCTTTAGTTTTCTAGCCCCTCATGCTATAATCATGTGTATTTTCTCCATTCCTGTTCATGTGTCTTCTCGCAATTATCACTGGCCCCGTGTATCTCCTAATCGATATAACCGGCCTGCTCTCGTCTATCCCACGTGCTCCACTGAGATCCAACATCTAGTTTCTGGTGGCCTGTGGAATTGCCAGTCAGCTGTTCCTAAGGCTGACTTCATCTCTGGCTACGCCTCCCTGCAGTCTCTGGATTTCCTTGCTCTCACTGAGACCTGGATTACTCCATCCAACACATCCACCCCAGCAGCTCTCTCCACTGCATATTCCTTCTCCCATACACCCAGACCCACTGGCAGAGGAGGTGGCACTGGTCTCCTGCTCTCTCCCAAATGGAGCTTTTCCCTCTTCAAGCTACCTAACTTCACTCCTTCCACCTTTGAATTCCATGCCGTCACAGTAACCCATCCTATACAGTTAACCATTGTTGTTCTCTACCGTCCACCAGGCGCCTTGGGGGACTTCTTGGAGGAATTAGATAATCTCCTCTCACTCATCCCTGAAACTGGCCCTCCCGCTGTACTTCTCGGAGACTTCAACCTCCAGACGGGGGAAGATAGACGAACTAACATCTCTGTTAACCGCCTTTGCTTTCTCACTGTCTCCGTCCCCACCGACTCATAAAGCTGGCAATGTTCTTGATCTCATATTCTCAAGGAACTACGCTACTTCTAACCTCTCTGTAAACCCGCTCCACACATCCGATCACTTCTTCATTTCATTCTCTCTATCCCTTTCCAAACATAACAAACTAATCTCTTCCCATCCTGCACTTGTCCGCCGTAACCTTCGCTCCCTCTCCCCCTCTACCTTTGCCTCGTCGGTGCTCTCAGCCCTCCCTTCCTCTGACTCGTTCCAACTCCTACCTCCAAACTCTGCTGCAGAAACTCTCCTCTCTACTCTCTCATCCACTCTGGACTCGCTCTGTCCTCTCACATCTCGGCAGGCTCCTCAGTCCCCTCCTGCTCCCTGGCTAAATGATGCACTGCGTGCTAATAGAACCGTCCTTAGGGCAGCAGAGCGGAAATGGTGGAAATCCAAACACCGTGACGACCTCCTAACCTATCAGGCTCTCCTCTCCTCTTTCTCTGCTTCGATCTCTCAGGCAAAAAGCACTTTCTTTCAAGATAAGATCCAATCTTCCTATTCCAATCCTAAAAAACAATTTTCCATCTTCTCCACCCTCTTGGACCCTCCAAAAGCTCCTCCCCCCTCCTCACTTCTGTCAAGCGACTTTGTTACCCACTTTGAAAAAAAGGTTGATGATATTCGCTCTTCTTTTTCTGACTCACCTTTACTCACCGCTGGGTCACCAGACCCTCCTTCCACCAACACACTTACCTCCTTTTCCCCTCTCTCTTCAAGTGAGGTTCTTACCCTCATTACCTCTGCCCGCCCTACCACCTGTCCTCTGGACCCTATCCCTTCAAACCTCCTTCAGACTATCGCTCCTGATATTCTACCGTTTCTCACCCATTTCATCAACACTTCTCTAACTTCTGGTCACTTTCCAAACAGTCTCAAGGAGGCAAGAGTAAACCCTCTCCTAAAGAAACCCACTCTCAACCCGTCTGATGTTATAAACTACAGGCCTGTCTCTCTCCTCCCGTTCCTGTCTAAATCACTTGAACGCGCTGTCTTTAAACAACTCTCCTGTTATCTCAATCAGAACAACCTTCTGGATCCGCACCAGTCTGGTTTCAAGGCAGGTCACTCCACAGAAACTGCTCTCATTGCTGTCACGGAGGAACTGCACACTGCCAAAAACTGCATCCCTCTCCTCTGTCATCATCCTGTTGGACCTGTCTGCTGCATTCGACACGGTGAATCATGAGATCCTCCTTCGCACTCTCCAAAAACTTGGAGTTTCAGGCTCTGCACTTTCCCTCCTCACCTCATACCTGAAAGACCGTACCTACAGGGTGACTTGGAGAGGGTCTGAGTCCGACCCTTGTCAATTAACTACGGGGGTCCCTCAGGGCTCTGTTCTTGGTCCCCTCCTCTTCTCCCTGTACACAAACTCGCTCGGATCAGTCATTAACCCGCATGGTTTTTCTTACCACTGCTACGCTGATGACACCCAATTAATTCTGTCCTTTCCCCGCTCAGAGACCCAGGTCGTTGCACGCATCTCTGCTTGTCTAGCTGACATCTCTCAGTGGATGTCTGCTCACCACCTCAAGCTCAACCTTGACAAGACTGAGCTGCTCTTCCTCCCGGGAAAAGATTGTCCCACTCTTGACCTAACAATCAACATTGGCACCTCAGTTGTTTCCCCGACTCAGACTGCAAGGAATCTGGGTGTGACCCTAGATAACAACCTGTCCTTCACTGCAAACATCGCTGCTACAACCCGTTGCTGCAGATACACGCTTTACAACATCAGGAAGATACGTCCCCAGCTGACTCAGAAAGCGACTCAGGTTCTGGTCCAGGCTCTCGTCATCTCACGCCTAGACTACTGCAACTCCCTCCTGGCTGGTCTACCTGCATGTGCCATCCGACCTCTGCAGCTCATCCAGAATGCAGCGGCTCGTCTGGTCTTCAACCTTCCTAAATTCTCCCACACCACTCCGCTCCTCCGCTCCCTTCACTGGCTTCCGGTAACTGCTAGAATCCACTTCAAGACACTGGTACTTGCTTACCATGCTGCGAATGGATCTGACCCTTCCTACATCCAGGACATGGTTAAACCGTACACCCCAGCGCGTGCACTACGCTCTGCATCAGCCAAACGACTCGTTGTGCCCTCGCTGCGAGGGGGACCCAAGTTCCCATCGGCGAAAACACGTGGGTTTGCTGTCCTGGCTCCAAGATGGTGGAATGAGCTCCCCATTGACATCAGGACGGCAGATAGCTTGCACATCTTCCGGCGCAAACTGAAAACTCATCTCTTTCGACTCCACTTCGAGCGTTAGAACTATTAACGAAGCACTTTTATACTAATAAAGGACTGGCTTACCTAAAGCCAGTTGAGTAGCACTTGAAATGTTTGAATCTATGAAACCTGATGTACTTATATGATTCTGTTTTCTTCAAGGTAGTGTCGCTTTGGATAAAAGTGTCAGCTAAATGCAATGTAATGTAATGTAATGTAAAAAACGGGACGGCGCAAAGCGAGAAGCATTCGGACCCCAAGTAGACGGAAGGAATGAGGTATTTGCGGTCTACAATGACAGAGAAGAGACTGTCAAGTTTGGCTGTACTCAGCATTGAATCAAAACCCACTAAAGCTGTAGATCTTAATAAGTTTGTGAGGCGTTTTGCTGAACAACATGGTAATCGCCGCAATCAGCTGTTATAGGCATGCCAACTTGATGCTCTGCTCACGGATGACTCGATGAGCATAAAAAACTGTTAAAGGTCCCATGTCATGCTTTTCCGGGTTATTACCCGTCCCCTTGTGTATAGTGACTGCCGGAGCCTCGGCGGCGGGTGCGGTATCGGCGCAACAGCGCTGTGAAAGTCCACGGCCTACCTATGCCAGAGCCAGTGGCCCACCGAAGGCAGCAGCCCACCAACGGCAGCGGCCCACCTGGAAAAGTCCCGAATCTCCCGATGGCCAATCCGAGCCTGCTCACACGCCAAATAAAAGACTCACATAATTAGGGATGCCACAATCGATTGGCCGCCGATCGTTATCGGCCGATATTCACTCTTAGTGTGATCGGTGCTCTCTATATAGGCCTACCCCTGGAACAACCTGAACTAGTTATAAATGTGTTTATTCTTCACTGTCGGGTCACTCTTTACTGGATCAGTGAGCTGCATGAGACGGAGAGGGACCGGCTGTCAGGAGAGAGAGAGGGGGGGAGTGAGGAAAAGAGAGAGCTTCGGCTCATTTCTCGCGTGTTATTATCCAAAGTTAATGTAAAAGTTAGGAGCTCCAACAAGCCGTGTAGGACAGAGAGTGAATACACATAGTTTACAGAGATGCTGTATGAGAAACCAATGTGAGTTTGGAAAATTGCACAATATAAATCTATTCTAGTAGACCTCAACAATGGAATTATGATCAGTAGAAATAGCTAAGACATAGAACCTTTAAGATCTTACGCATGTAAATATTTGTTTTTCTTTGTGGGGGTCTGCCTCCAAAAAACGGGTTTAGGTCCTGAGAAATTGATGAGAGGATTAACATCATCAGCCTTAGAAGAACCTGCTGGAAAGAGTCAGGCAGGGGCTGAGTTACAGCCAGGGGCCACAGCTCACTGGCAGGCAGGGGGTATAAAGGTTTCCTGTACTCTACTGAATGGACAGATCCTCAGGTTCATTGGATCTGTGTGGTATGAAAGCCTGCTAGTCTCTGATTTTAACTATACCTGTGATGTGATGCAGGAAGAGAGTGAACAGTGGTTTAAAGCACCTCTTTTCACCCTCTGTCTGAAACCATAGCCCAGTCTGCTCTGGTTGGTTAGCTGGCCGACTCTGTTGTAATTGGTCACTAGTCTTGGATGTTAGTAGAAAGCAATAATATTAAGTTTAAAGAGGTTCCACTTAATATGATTGTTTTCAACTAACTTTTTGTGACATTTTGGACATAATGCATTTAATTAAAGTCAACGGTTCAGTCTTTTCAGTGTAACACAAGTGCTGACAGGAATATATTTGATCACAACGGAGTCGGCCAGCTAACCAATCAGAGCAGACTGGGCTCTGGTTTCAGACAGAGGGTGAAAAGAGGTGCTGCAGCACAGGCAGTATGAGAAGAATAAAGAGCTTTTTGAACATTAGAGCACGGAGACATGTCCCAGTAGAGACACTAAATACTAATATACACCTGAACATCAGCAGGAGAGGACTCTTTAAAGTAGAGACACTACATACTGATATACACCTGAACATAAGCAGGAGAGGACTCTTTAAAGTAGAGACACTACATACTGATATACACCTGAACATCAGCAGGAGAGGACTCTTTAAAGTAGAGACACTACATACTGATATACACCTGAACATCAGCAGGAGAGGACTCTTTAAAGTAGAGACTCTACACACTGATATACACCTGAACATCAGCTGGAGAGGACTCTTTAAAGTAGAGACACTACATACTGATATACACCTGAACATCAGCAGGAGAGGACTCTTTAAAGTAGAGACACTACATACTGATATACACCTGAACATCAGCAGGAGAGGACTCTTTAAAGTAGAGACACTACATACTGATATACACCTGAACATCAGCAGGAGAGGACTCTTTAAAGCAGAGTCACTACATACTGATATACACCTGAACATCAGCAGGAGAGGACTCTTTAAAATAGAGACCCTACATACTGATATACACCCGAACATCAGCAGGAGAGGACTCTTTAAAGTAGAGACACTAAATACTGATATACACCTGAACATGAGCAGGAGAGGACTCTTTAAAGTAGAGACACTACATACTGATATACACCTGAACATCAGCAGGAGAGGACTCTTTAAAGTAGAGACACTACATACTGATATACACCTGAACATCAGCAGGAGAGGACTCTTTAAAGCAGAGTCACTACATACTGATATACACCTGAACATCAGCAGGAGAGGACTCTTTAAAGTAGAGACACTAAATACTGATATACACCTGAACATGAGCAGGAGAGGACTCTTTAAAGTAGAGACTCTACATACTGATATACACCTGAACATCAGCAGGAGAGGACTCTTTAAAGTAGAGACACTACATACTGATATACACCTAAACATCAGCAGGAGAGGACTCTTTAAAGTAGAGACACTAAATACTGATATACACCTGAACATGAGCAGGAGAGGACTCTTTAAAGTAGAGACACTACATACTGATATACACCTGAACATCAGCAGGAGAGGACTCTTTAAAGTAGAGACACTACATACTGATATACACCTGAACATCAGCAGGAGAGGACTCTTTAAAGTAGAGACACTACATACTGATATACACCTGAACATCAGCAGGAGAGGACTCTTTAAAGTAGAGACACTACATACTGATATACAGCTAAACATCAGCAGGAGAGGACTCTTTAAAGTAGAGACACTACATACTGATATACACCTGAACATCAGCAGGAGAGGACTCTTTAAAGTAGAGACACTACATACTGATATACACCTGAACATCAGCAGGAGAGGACTCTTTAAAGTAGAGACACTACATACTGATATACACCTGAATATCAGCAGGAGAGGACTCTTTAAAGTAGAGACACTACATACTGATATACACCTGAACATCAGCAGGAGAGGACTCTTTAAAGTAGAGACACTACATACTGATATACACCTGAACATCAGCAGGAGAGGACTCTTTAAAGTAGAGACACTACATACTGATATACACCTGAACATCAGCAGGAGAGGACTCTTTAAAGTAGAGACACTACATACTGATATACACCTGAACATCAGCAGGAGAGGACTCTTTAAAGCAGAGTCACTACATACTGATATACACCTAAACATCAGCAGGAGAGGACTCTTTAAAGTAGAGACCCTACATACTGATATACACCCGAACATCAGCAGGAGAGGACTCTTTAAAGTAGAGACACTAAATACTGATATACACCTGAACATGAGCAGGAGAGGACTCTTTAAAGTAGAGACACTACATACTGAAATACACCTGAACATCAGCAGGAGAGGACTCTTTAAAGTAGAGACACTAAATACTGATATACACCTGAACATCAGCAGGAGAAGACTCTTTAAAGTAGAGACACTACATACTGATATACACCTGAACATCAGCAGGAGAGGACTCTTTAAAGTAGAGACACTACATACTGATATACACCTGAACATCAGCAGGAGAAGACTCTTTAAAGTAGAGACACTACATACTGATATACACCTGAACATCAGCAGGAGAGGACTCTTTAAAGTAGAGTCACTACATACTGATATACACCTGAACATCAGCAGGAGAGGACTCTTTAAAGTAGAGACACTACATACTGATATACACCTGAACATCAGCAGGAGAAGACTCTTTAAAGTAGAGACACTACATACTGATATACACCTGAACATCAGCAGGAGAGGACTCTTTAAAGTAGAGACACTACATACTGATATACAGCTAAACATCAGCAGGAGAAGACTCTTTAAAGTAGAGACACTACATACTGATATACACCTGAACATCAGCAGGAGAGGACTCTTTAAAGTAGAGACACAACATACTGATATACACCTGAACATCAGCAGGAGAGGACTCTTTAAAGTAGAGACACTACATACTGATATACACCTGAACATCAGCAGGAGAGGACTCTTTAAAGTGCTGCATAACTTATTCTGAATAGCTTCATGTGTTCTCCTGGTGGGTTTATAAAACTCCAGAACAAGAATTAACGTGCAACAATTGTTTTCCTTGTCTTGATCAAATGATCAAATGAACCGAACGACAGGTGTGAATCAATGATGCTGGACCATTGATGATTTAAATTAAAAATATACATTTTGATGCTTTTAGAACTATGTATTTTTGAAACCATACTATCTTGTGATAACCTGGCACCCGCATTACCCACAATGCAACCCTACCAACAACAGTTCTGGTGGAGTTGTGGGTGTCATGCTGTATAGCAGCTAATAGATGTCCATTTAGCCTCCAGCTGACAGAAGTGGCTCTACAGCAGTCTGGTGAACTTTCTGACTCCACACTTATTTCTTCATGTTTCAGACTGAAGTCTTCAGACTGACAACACACACAAGGCGTTACCTGTAGCTGGGAGATGGTGAGGGGGTAGCGGTAGAGGATCCAGGTCACATTTTCACTACAGGGTGGAGTGGTCAGAGATCCTTCATACACCCAGTAGTCTCTCAGCAAAGGGTCTGAGGGGGAATTCAAAGTGTGTCAGTGAATGCTGCCCATAGAAACAGGCAGGTATAAGAAAAACATGGCTGCCAAAGAGAAGCGGTGATGCCAGCAGTGTGGAGGAACTGGAGAGTTCTAGTTCATGTTCAAAAAGCATATTGTGTCCTTGTAAAGAAAACATGTTATTCTTGATTTTGTTCAAATTGTTTAGGAACATAACAGTACATTTCAAATATATATTTATGTATAGATGTCCAAAGCAGCATTTACTCTCATTGTACTAAACAATCACCGTTCCCGAAATGACGAGATCATCTTATATATGCACACTGATCAGATGGTCCAGTCAAAGGCTGGTAGAGTGGGTGCTTCACTGCATACTTTACATACTTTTTATATTATATCATATAGGGGATTCTGATGGTCCATTTGATTAAATTAGGCCAGGTTGGTATAATAGCAGATTCCTTAGGCTCTGCGGCCAAACAAATCCATGATTAAACCATGTGTGAGCTCTCTCTGATCTGTCCTGTTTCTGCGTATGCAAAGTCAAACAAACTGGTGACGTATAATAGAGGTGTAACTGAGCCACACATCTGTCAACAGTGACTGACTGAACTCAAACGCTCCACAAGGTCAACCAAACAAGAGCCAAATGCAATATTTGCAGGAAGGACCTCACGCACAGGGAGGAACCTGAGTCCTGCTTCAATATGTATTTATCTGTTCATGTTTGAGTCTGATTACTTTAGATTGAGATGAGTCAGGACAGTTATATCTGAGCTTTGCTGCTGCTTATTACAAACATGTTTTCACCAAAAGATTCAGTAAGGGATTCGAAAGAGTTTGATAAACAGATTCCTATCTGGGTTCAAAAAGCCAATCATTTTTACCCATAATTGCAGTATAAAGTATTTTATAATTATATTGTTATGTTGTAATATTTCACTATTGCTGCGCATTTTTTGCAATTATCATAGTCTATAATATGTCCAATAGTCTATAATGTGATTAAAGTTTGTGTTAGAGTAAAATCAAATGTTTTGCAGTGTTGTTCTTTCATTATTATTTTAACTTTATTTAATTTAAACAATAACCACTAGATGTACTTATCATCCCATTGTAATGTTTCACAACCATTACAATTATAAAAACATTAAGTTCCTTGCAAAAACATCTTTAGTAAATGAGCAGTGATTATGATGTAATATAATACCTATAAAGTCATTATAAAATGCTTTACAATGTGTGATGAATATTTAGAAATGCCTATAAGCAAAGTTGCACAGGACATAGAGCTCATTGCGGCTCATTATCAGTACGTTTATAACCCATTATGGACATAAGAGTCACAGAGGGTTGCAATCTTTCCTCTCACTTGAACTGATAACACTAGTAATACAGTGTAAACTGGCATAAAGAATGAAACAGTGGACAGAATGATGGTGATCCAGCAGGCTACAACTATAGCTATATTATAATATGACACAGAAAGCGACGCAGCTTCTGGTCCAGGCTCTCGTCATCTCACGCCTAGACTACTGCAACTCCCTCCTGGCTGGTCTACCTGCATGTGCCATCCGACCTCTGCAGCTCATCCAGAATGCAGCGGCTCGTCTGGTCTTCAACCTTCCTAAATTCTCCCACACCACGCCGCTCCTCCGCTCCCTTCACTGGCTTCCGGTAACTACTAGAATCCACTTCAAGACACTGGTACTTGCGTACCATGCTGCGAATGGATCTGGCCCTTCCTACATCCAGGACATGGTTAAACCGTACACCCCAGCACGTGCACTCCGCTCTGCATCAGCCAAACGACTCGCTGCGCCCTCGCTGCGAGGGGGACCCAAGTTCCCAACGGCGAAAACACGTGGGTTTGCTGTCCTGGCTCCAGGATGGTGGAATGAGCTCCCCATTGACATCAGGACGGCAGATAGCTTGCACATCTTCCGGTGCAGACTGAAAACTCATCTCTTTCGACTCCACTTCGAGCGATAGAATTACTAACAAAGCACTTATATACTAATAAAGGACTGGCTTATCTAAAGCCAGTTGAGTAGCACTTGAAATGTTTTTGCTCTATTAAACTTGATGTACTTTATGATTCTGTTTTCTTCAAGTTGTATTTTGTTGGTCGAATGCACTTATTGTAAGTCGCTTTGGATAAAAGCGTCAGCTAAATGCAATGTAATGTAATGTAATGTTGTTCTTTCAGAATGTCTAATATATTGATTACACTTTGAAATCAGGTGTGTTTCTGCTCACCAGGTAACAGAGTGTTGGGGTTGAAGCAGGGGATGATCTTGCTCTTCCCCTGATGGTAACAACAGAATGATTTTATTAATGCATAGTTGGTGAAGTGATTATTAATCATCTGATCTGATGATGTGATGAGACCCCTGCTCACCTTGTACTGCAGGTCCTGCAGAACCTCGGTGATGGCCTTCAGACCCAGGTGCTCCTTACCGATCTGATGGAACAACATGTGAGGGTTCAGAGGCCTGAGACTTATCAATGTGCCTTCTGAAGATGACAATAACAGAGGTAAAGACTTCAAAGTTCAAGGAAGATTTAAGTTTATATCTGCTGTATCCGTACAGGAAGTAAACAGGAAATGGAACCCTAAGGAGCTGTGAGTTAGATGTGTTAAATCTGTGGCTTTGGGAGGTCAGGGCTGTCTGCGGGGGGAGAGGGGGTGTCTACTAACTGAAACGTTGACTTTAATTAACTGTAATTTGTCAACAAAATACACACAACTGTATTAGGTTAGTTGAAAGCAATCATAATAAGTTTAAATAAAAAATATTAGGTTAAACTTAATATTATTGCTTTCTACAAACCTAATGTGTAATTTGTTGACAAAATAAAGTTGATTAAAGTCAACATTTCAGTTTTTTTAGAGGAAGCTGTTTGTAAGAGAGGGGTCACCTTTTTTGAACCACGATGTAAACATGTTTATTTCTGCTGTAAAGTTGGTCATTTTAACATGGGGGTCTATGGAAATTGCTCCCTTCTGCAGACTGCTCCTATTGGCCACTAGATGAACTGCAGTTTGAGGCACTTCCTTATTGGCGTCCCGGCTCTGCCCCAAAGTTTGCTGCTTGGTGCAAAACGCGTTACAACGGCCTAAAGAACCTTCATTAGGACAAACACTATCAAACACTATCAAAAACAATGCAAGTGAAGAAACATCTTCAATAACACATGCCCAGAGTTTACAAAAGATGCGGCATAAAATAAATGCATACAATTTATTTTTTACGTGCAGCTTTTTTTATTTGCAGTGATTCCTTTATGCAGATTATTTTTGTTGCCGCATTTTTGAAAGTGTAACCGTGTTTCTCGACTCGGGCCGCTGTAGCGTGTTTGCCCTTGTCGGCCTCCGCACAATGGGGATATCTCCTCTGATCCTTGATGTGAAAGATTACCTGCACAAACAGAGCTATGATGACGACTCCATTCTTCTTCCCAAGAGCATCCTCCAGAGAGTTGAACAGAGTGCTGTTCCAGTGAATCAGATGGAGCTGCAGACACACACACACACACACACACACACACACACAAGACAACCTGTGTTTGAGAGGTTGTTGTGAACAGATGTAGAGAACAGAAGTGAGGGCTCTTATGTCAACCTCATGTGAACATGGAGAAAGTAGTGCTAACTTCTGCCCTGAAACACTGAATATCCCAGTCCACAGATCAGTCATTTGTCAGCTCAAAAGCTGTCATATTTATCTTACTGGAACATAGAAACAGTGAGATAATTAATTTACTTTAATTAATTATTATCATGTTTCTTATTGAGCAATAAATGTGTGGTTTTCAAAAGAGCTCAAAAGCTATCTTAATAACAGAGGTCAACACTTCAACGTTTAAGGAATATTTAAGTTTATATCTGCTGTATCTGTACAGGAAGTGGAACTGGGCTATCTAAATATGGAGTGTTGACTTGTACTTGGAGAGGTCCCAGTTCACCTCCTTTGAGCAAGGCATCGGACACCCCAAAACCTACATCCAGGATAATGGCATATAATTTCCTCTTAATTGTTTACAGACATATGGATTGGCGCAACTAAATATAAAGGTTCCCACACACACACAAACTCACAGAAACACGGATGTTAGAAGTGTTACTTGTTAGAGAACATTAAACACGGTCTGTTCAAGGACTTCAACGATAACACTATGTTATTTGAAGGACGAATGTCAATGCCAGAAGTGTGTGTGTGTGTGTGTGTGTGTGTGTGTGTGTGTGTGTGTGTGTGTGTGTGTGTGTGTGTGTGTGTGTGTGTGTGTGTGTGTGTGTGTGTGTGTGTGTGTGTGTGTGTGTGTGTGTGTGTAGTGTGTGTGTGTGTGTGTGTGTGTGTGTGTGTGTGTGTGTTGTGTTGTGTGTGTGTACCTCCATAGGGAAAGCCTTGAAGTTTACAGTGTGTTCGGATCCTCTCTGGTTCTCTTTGCCCCAGTGGAATCGAACCTCATGAAGCTCATACTCATGATCACTAGGCAACGGACCACCGGTAACCACTGACAACAGAGCAGGAAACCCAGGGCATCGTGGGCAAGCACAAACAGGAAGTAGAAAACAGGTCAGAGTAAAAATGAAAGTGAGAAAACGTGCACTGAAAAAACTGAAACATTGACTTTAATTAAATGTATTATGTCAAAAGATGTCACACTACTGCTGTTTCCCAATAGACCTTAACCAACTAACTTCAATTATTTCTTCTTCTAAACTGTCACCTGTGTCTTAGACCCAATTCCATCCAAGCTGTTTAAAGAAATGTTACCCCTAATTAGCACATCTATAATACAATTCCTTAAATATGTCATTATTGTAAGGCAATGCACCACAGTCATTTAAGGAAGTTGTAATTAAACCTCTCCTTCAAAAATCTAACCTTGATCCTGAGGTTATGGCCAACTGTCATGTCTCGGAAACTATTATGAAAGTTTATTCTTTATATTAGTTTTGTCATGTCCCTTTGTCCTGTGCTTTCTGTTTATTTGGAAAAGTAATTCTCCCTCTCGTTTCAGGACTCCATGCTCCCCGCCCCTATGTGTCTCCTGCATTCGTGATTGTTTACCCCGCCCTGATTGTTTCCACCTGTGCCCCTCACCTTGTATATATATTGTGTTAGTCCCCACCTGTCCAGTGCCAGTTCGTTTCTCATTCATGACTAAGTTCAAGCCTGCTCCATGGTCGTAATCCATTTTTCATGCTCCTGATTATAGCATTTAGTTTTTCCTCGAAAGAGTGATTTTGTGTTTCCTGTTTCATTACTGTGTTAAGTCCAGTAAAGTCTTTATTTTTGAAAACCAGTCTGAGTTGTGCATTTGAGTTCATGCCTCTGAGTTCACCCCTTGACACCAACTATAGACCAATATCTAACCTCCCCTTAATATCTAAAATCCTTGAGAAAGTAGGCCCAACAGCTGTGCGAATACATACATAAGAATCAATTACCTGAGAAATGTCAATAAGGCTTTAGAATCCATCACAGCACAGAGACAGCACTAGTGAAAGTCACAAATGACCTTCTCATTGTATCTGAAAAATGACTTTGTTCGATCCTGGTACTTAGACCTGAGTGCTGCTTTAGATACCATTGACCACAACATCTTACTACAGAGATTAGAACAGTCAATTGGCTAAAAGGGGGGTACTGCACTAAACTGGTTTAGGTCATATCTCTCAGAACGGCTTCTGTTTGTATCTGCGCATGATGAATCCTCAATGAAAACCACACTCAATCATGGAGTGCTGCAAGGTTCTGTCCTTGGAACCATTTTGTTCTCTATATATGTTGCCATTGGGCAATATTAAAAGGAAATATTCAATTAATGTTCATTGTTATGCTGACGATACACAGCTGTACCTATCTTTCAAGACAGATGAACAGTTTAAATGATCAAAACGACAAGAATGCCTGTCAGGTCTAAAAGCATGGATGACCTGCAACTATTCATTATTAAACACAAACAAAACTGAAGTGAAATCTGGAATGAAGCATCAATTAACATACACTGAACAAAAATATAAATGCAACACTTTTGTTTTTGCTCCCATTTTTCATGAGATGAACTGTATCTTTGAGTGTTGAGGTGGCCACCGTTAGATTCTGTGTCTCCTTGCGATCATAAAATATGTGTTGGAGTGATTTTCGGTGCAGTAATAGGTTAGCATTTTTCGCTCGGGGCTAATTCAGAGGGTCAGTGTTAGCATTGTGTGTTTTAAAAATATATATACACTGAACAAAAATATAAACGCAACACTATTGTTTTTGCTCCCATTTTTCATGAGATGAACTCAAAGATCTAAAACATTTTCTATATACACAAAATAACCATTTCTCTCAAATATTGTTCACAAATCTGAAAAAAACTGTGATAGTGAGCACTTTTCCTTTGCCGAGATAATCCATCCCACCTCACAGGTGTGGCATATCAAGATGCTGATTAGACAGCATGATTATTGCACAGGTGTGCCTTAGGCTGGCCACAATAAAAGGCCACTCTGAAATGTTCAGTTTTATCACACAGCACAATGCCACAGATGTCGCAAGTTTTGAGGGAGCGTGCAATTGGCATGCTGACAGCAGGAATGTCCACCAGAGCTGTTGCCCGTGAATTGAAGGTTCATTTCTCTACCATAAGCCGTCTCCAAAGGCGTTTCAGAGAATTTGGGAGTACATCCAACCGGCCTCACAACCACAGACCACGTGTAACCACACCAGCCCAGGACCTCCACATCCAGCATGTTCACCTCCAAGATCGTCTGAGACCAGCCACTCGGACAGCTGCTGCAACAATCGGTTTGCATAACCAAAGAATTTCTGCACAAACTGTCAGAAACCGTCTCAGGGAAGCTCATCTGCATGCTCGTCGTCCTCATCGGGGTCTCGACCTGACTCCGGTTCGTCGTCGTAACCGACTTGAGTGGGCAAATGCTCACATTCGATGGCGTCTGGCATGTTGGAGAGGTGTTCTCTTCACGGATGAATCCCGGTTTTCACTGTTCAGGGCAGATGGCAGACAGCGTGTGTGGCGTTGTGTGGGTGAGCGGTTTTCTGATGTCAATGTTGTGAATCGAGTGGCCCATGGTGGTGGTGGGGTTACGGTATGGGCAGGCGTATGTTATGGACGATGAACACAGGTGCATTTTATTGATGGCATTGTGAATGCACATATCACATCCTGACTCAAACCGATGCAGAGAAGCTCCTTCATGCTTTTATAACATCCAGGCTGGATTACTCCCTTTTAACAGGCTGCCCCACCACGCGTGGGGTCTGTCTCGCAGACCCCACGCAGCAACCAGGAAACGACACCAGTAATCCAGCTCAGATTGTCCGCTCCTCGAGCCTCAAAGGGCGGAGCAGCGAGCCCCGCAATGTCCCGCCAACACGGCACCCAGACCCCACGTAGCATTCTCATCTGTTTGTCCTTACTGGTGTCATTTTCTGGTTGCTAACAAACGCCATTGTAACACATAAACACTGATGACCAGCTGTAATGGTGGTTTACTAATCAGAACAGAGTGGGCGAGCTGACCAATCAGAGCACAGTGGGCTCATAGGGAGGGAGGGAGGGAGGGAGGGAGGGCAGGAGCTCCAACAAGCCGTGTAGGTCAGAGGGTGAATACACATACTATACAGAGATGCTGTATGATAAAACCAATGTGATTTTGGAACATTGAACAATATAAATATATTCTAGTAGACCTCAACACCTCAACAATGGAATTATGATCAGTAGAAATGGCCATGTCATGGGACCTTTAATTAAAGTCAACGTTTCAGTTTTCCAGTGTGGTCACAATGACTGAGAGCTCTCACTCAACATGCATCATGCCTCCTCATCACTTCTGTAACACATGAATGAGTAGATCTGTTGTCATGTGACTCACCTGACTTGGACTTGAGAATGATGCGGACTGAGTGTCCATCGTTGATTACCTCACAGTCTCGACAAACCACATAGTTTGGTGATAAGCCGACATCCAGGAGGGATGGGTCGTAATGAGCCTCCCTGGAGTTCAAGTTGATGGGAGACTGGTACTCGCCGTTGGCTGCTGGGAAATGGAGTCCCCATTCTACACCTATGGGTGGAACAAGTCACACACTCATTACATGTACCATCCATGTTAAGGTCTCACAGTTAGTGAACATTAGACAAATATCCTTAAAGCCAGTGCAGAGAAATGTCATCTATCTAATGATAGCTTATTTATCATCAGAGGTGGAAAGTACATACTCGCATTACTCAAGTACTATACTTACATGTTGTACTTTTTACCACACTACATTTATTTTTTCAGATTGGTTTAGTAGTTAATTTATGAATTCAGATTTTGACACACAATACCTAGGAAAAACTTGAACCATCCAGCATTATATTTAAGTAACTATACCATAAGTGGTTTCACAAAATTAATTGACAGCCGTTTTTTCTGCAATGAGTACTTCTACTCCTAATACTTTAAGTTAATTTTCCTGATAAATAATTTGTATGTATTAACTTTTAGTTAAATGGTTAAGTACCATTCTTGGTGCAGTAGTTTTACTTAATATTGAGTACTTTTATAGTGTGGTATTAGTACTTTTACTGAAGTATAGAATCTGAATACTTTTCCCACTATATCATAGTTCAAAGTCAACTTTATTGTCAATCTTCCAGTTTGTGTGTACAGACCAAGCGGCAAACTCTGGGGAAGAGCCGGGACGCCAATACGCGTCTGATGAAAGGACCAGGAGTGGCTGGATCAAGTTACCTAGCTAGTAGCTAGCACGTTAGTTAGCATTACAGCCTTGTTATTTGTATTAGCCTTAATATGAAGTAACATTAAGTAACCCAAAATGTTAAACAGTAAGAGTAGTAGTCATATTTCGTGAACCCTTTGAAGAGTAGTGTCACCGGTGTGATCATTCTATAATACCCAATTTAAGCCCGGGGGAGAAATGCTAACACTAGCATCGGCGATCGCCGATCTTTTCTACTTCATGCTATCTGCACAAATGGTTGGCATTAAACATTAAAAAGACCAGGCAGTTCAGAGAGAATCAAAGGAAGGCAGGCTAGGAAAAGTTTGGAAGACATTCTTCTGGATGTGTTTCATTGTGGTGATAGTGACGGCAGGGGTGGTTCTAGGGGGGGGGGGGGGCAGGGGGGCCAGTGCCCCCTAACACTGACCTCTGACCCCCCTGTGGCCCCCCTAAAAATGAAAAGTGAAAAAAATGAAAGATTTATGATTTATTACACGATTTATTGAATGACGGAATAGACGGAATAGACGGAACTAACGTTATTCGTCATTCTAGTCGGACCCATTAGAGCGGTGCACTCAGGACCCATTAGAGCGGTGCACTCACTTTCACTGTCCGGCTGAAGCGCGCGAAAAACAAACACTTTTCATCTCGGATCATCAGAGGCTGTTGCATCCAAGAAAGACTGATTGAAACCTACGTTTCGAGAGACTACCACGATAATTGAAAGTGATTTAAACTATTGTATCCGTGTAATTGTAGATGTAAAGTAGAGATGTAACTGTTCATTGCCTTTATTTTTATATAAATATGATATGGTGTTAATGCAAAAAATTGTACTATAACTTAAGCTGAAGCTAACAGTAACAACTATAAGATATATCTGAAATAAATAAGTGTACTGAAACAAATACCAATAACTGTATTGCATTGTTTTCTTATGCGCAATTACTTCATACTGTCTAGTTCTCTTTTTCGTCCTGCATTTATTGTGCCCCCCTCAGAAAATAACTGGCCCCCCCAGTCAAATTGGTCTAGAACCGCCACTAAGTGACGGTAGTCAATCGTTTTGTTGACAAGACAGTAGTGACGGCCATCTTGGTGACGTGTGTTGTTCTGCGAGACCAGAGATGTAGTTCATTGAGCGTTTCACACAAACAAATGTCTTACTTCACAGTTTTACGACACATTTTAATTTTTTTGACTTGCAAAATTATCTTTTAAATTGACAAACATCATATGTGTAATTCGTGGCACAATTCAAACGGGATCGAAAGATAATCTTTCTCTCTCCATTGACTTCAATACATAATTCTTTCGAAATAAGGTCCCATGGAGGTCCACCGGAAGGGGAGGGACTTCGCCACTCTATTTGGAGCAGGCGGGAGTTGAACTCTGACGTCACTGTCGAGCCGTTAGTGGCCGACTTCGCCTACTAAGAGCTTCTCGGCAACTCTGCAGAATCCTATGGGTGACGTCACGGACCCTACGTCCATTTATATATACAGTCTATGGTACAGACAGAGAGATCGAAATAGATGAGAGTAACACCTACATCACTTCCGGGCAAAAATTACGGCCCGCCCACTTTTGGGGGAAAACAACACTGTCATTTGAATGGCGGTCAATAGAGAACCGCAGTGACGCATCCTAAAACCCGGAAGTAAACTTCTTACGGTTCCTTCGACAAAAATGCAATGCAATTTCTCCATAGGATTTTGGAAAATAGCTTGAAATAAGGTCTGTGGTTGACACACATTTAAGAGTCGGATCACGTTTTGTTCAGCCGGATAATCTCCACATGTCTACACTACTTTTATCATTTTCGAATCATAAATCTAATCGATAGATTTATGATCGATAGATTTATGATTAGAAAATTATAATTATAATTTTTTTTATAACGCACCCCTTTTAGTTATATTAGGTCTTAAAGTTTTTGCATAAATTAGGCCGGTGACTGCTGCTTCTAGCTTTCTGTCCCTCTGCTAGCTCCGTTAGCTCTGTTAGCTCCAGGATGCTACAGGGGCTCAGCTGCGAGGCTGATCCGGGGAACACAACTTGAACTTGGACGTGTTTGTTGTGCCTGGTGGAGTATTCTTCATTTAAATATCCGACTTATCTTATGCCGCCTCGGCTCCGCCTCTTTGCCCTTATTTGGATCAGGCTGGAGCAGGCGGGAGTTAGACTCTGACGGCCTGTCCACACGGTGGCGTGCGTTGAAGCTTCAACGCTTCTGCCCATTCACTTTGAATGGGGTGACCTCACGTTTCGCCGAACTGCATTGTGGGAGCGAAGCGTAGATTTGCTCGCGTTGCTCGCGACGAAAGTTGAGCAATGTTCAACTTTTGAAGCTTCGGCGGAAGCGTCAGCCAATCGAATCATATGCCAGTACAAGTTCTAGCCAATCAAACCGCGTGCTTGTGTGTCCGGGGCGGGAGATTCATGTGATTGGTTGTTGGTCGAGTTTCAGCCCCCCCCCGCCGGCAAGCGACAACGCACGCCGCCGTGTGGACAGGCCGTGAGTTCACTGTCGAGACGGCAGCGGTCGACCCCGCCTACTGAGGGCTTCTCAGCAACTCTGCAGAAACCTATGGGTGACGTCACAGACACTACAGTCTATGGACATCCCTCATATTCCTCTATTCCAGCCCTGTTAGAGAAATGCGGATTTTGGTTCCTTAGCTTGAAAAAAGGCGGAGCTAATGCCTGATCAGAATTCTATGGGAGATAAAGTTAAATTCTGCTGTGATAAAACGCCATCCTGTTCTAAACCACATCAAGGATTATTTCTGAAACAGTATGGAGCTCAAATGCTTTTTCTCTTGCGGGTTTATCACAAGGTGAGTTCCTTTTTTTATTTCCTGCTATTTAAACACAAGTGCTCTCCAGTACAGGTTAGCTCTGATTATTAGCGAGGCTTGCTAATGTAAACACAGACCATATTACGTCCAAAACACATCAGCCATTGTTTCTGATAGCAACTTTCTGTGGGTCCACCATCCGAAATTACGTCATATCGGCATTTTAAAAGTAATTTAAAAAATGTTATGTTATGCAAAACTAATGTATTTTATATCAAGGTTTTTCCAATGTAAAAAAGAAAATAGAAAAATGTGTTTGAATGTATATGTTTTGTGAAAAACGAGTGACTTGTTCTAATGAAACCATGATCTGTAAGAGGTGAATAACACAATTACACTAAATATTGATTTCATTGATAAATGGTACAAACTATGTACAAAAAAAAATCTGGATTTTGGGGCTTCTGTACATTTTTGGATAATTAAACATGCACTGGGTCAAATTGACCCACGAATATTATTGCTGTTATAAAAAACGAATACAACAGGAGGGTTAAGTGGCTCCTCAATAATGTAGGATAATGGAGTCATTACAATAAAAAAAATGCTTGATAGGTTAACTTGCCCAGGGGAGTCCTTTAGACAAAATATTAGAAATTCTATTTTATGTTAGATGCAGTAAATGCCTTAATGCAAGCTCTGCCTCCACAAACTTCCCAACTCCTGACCCAAAGCAGCTCTGTTAGACAGAGTGACACTCCTCAATGAGGAACAATAAAATACAAACAAACATAGATTTACACAACAGATTAGTCTGACACACCCAAACTGACAAGCTCTTTAAATACAGATTCCAAACAGTTAGAATATACAGATACCTTTAACGAAGACAAACAATCTTAACTGTAGGAGTGTGGAGACAGATTTGTGTATTCAGTATTAACGGTTTTCTGCAGTTTGTCACAGCATATCCTGATTTTATTCTCCTGAACTACTTGCTCTAGGTGTGAAAATCTTTTCTATATAAATATAACTGTCACCCTCTGTTAACACAGTGTGGCTCTGCCATTACTACAGGAAGGAGTCCCTATGTAGAAATTCATATTTTCTGTTTAGGATATGACTCTACCATACGACGTGGTAATACATTCACTAACTGTGTCTGCCATAGCTGTAGTACTCAGTGATTTGTTTTAAACATATTTTATTGGTAAGACATGACAAAGACATTTTGAGTCGCTTTAACAATAAATGCACAAAAATAACACACAAATATATTCATAGCTCAATTAAAATATAAAGTAAGCCTTCAAACAGCCATACATGTCAAATTAGTTCAGCCTACAGGAGAACAGATAATAAGAACATATTCTAACGAGATCAACATCAATACCTTACATGCTTACAGTTCTGAAGGTGCCTCAGCAAGGTTGTATAATACTGTCTTGAATGCTCGTTGCTAGTACATCTAACAGTAACCTTGGTCAGGAAGTATTCCAAACCAAACTGCTGAGAGGCTGCATGAGGTCAGAAGGACCTGTTATGCTTGTTGAATAGTGGTTTACTGCTTGTTAAATCACAATGTCTCTTTTTTTCTGTTATGTTAATACAGTGGTTCTCAAACTTTTTCTGTCAGGCCCCCCCTTTGGAGAAAAAAAAAAGTCGGGCCCCCCCAACACAAATAGTCAGGCTCAGTAGCTCAGGTAGCTTGACGTTTCATAGAGGGTGCTCAAACATTTAGGGTTTCCCATTAATGTACCGGTCGCTACAGTGGAATTTTCTACTGCAACATTCCCCACGCATATACACAGTGTACCCGCGACTGTTACAATGAAGGCTCGATAATCAGCTTAGCAGGGGTAAAGTGCTATTTTTATAGGTGGTGTGTGGACCTCACATAGGGGGGTCCGGGGGCAAGCTCCCCCGGGAAGATTTCATTTTTAAATATTGAAGTTAAAAGCATCAATCTGGTGCACGTTGAGAGCAAAATGAAGAGATCTATGGATACATCTCTCAACACGTAATAATACTGTACTGCATCATATTATTTTCGAATCAATAACTTTTAAAATTATGATTTTTTTATTTTTTTTAATCTTTTTATTTTTTAACAATTTTTCCTCCTGGTCTCTCGCGCCCCCCCTGGCATGCCTCTGCGCCCCCCTGGGGGGGCGCGCCCCCCACTTTGAGAACCACTGTGTTAATACAACCATAAAGTGCATTGTTAAACTAAGTAAGCATTGTGGTCGCTAGCACAGCTAGCTTCAAGTGTCAGAGTTAGCTATAGTCTACATATGTCACAGAGCCTCTCTGCTGCATTAAACCCACACAGATTAAATTGTGCTCCAAAAATGATGTTTTTTTTTGTGCAGTACAATTCATGTGAAGTAAACCATTGATTACTAACGTTTGAAACATTTATAATGTATTTTAAAATAGTGAATGCTGTAGTGCTGAACACAGTTTTCTTGCACTAGAAAATAAACTCAGACCAGAGAAACTGATTCTAAAGGTTCAGTTCAGCTTCCTGCTGACCACATCTCTCTCACTGCACAATGACAACAGTGTTCGAGGTGTGGAGCCCAGAGAGTGTTTGAGAGGAGGAAGAGAACACATACGGTGAGGTTCATGTTCCAGAAGCCCAGAACACTCATGTCCCTCCAGGAAAATCAAACTGAACTCCTCATGGACTGTATGACTACCAGGCTGTTCTCTCACATTCCCTCTGTCCTCAGCAACTGAAGCCCTGACAACAATTGACTGAGGGCAGGAGGCTTTCACTGCAGCGACAGAGTTTAGCTTGGCACTAGATCACATTAATAAATCATCTGTAACAAGAATGATTTATGTTTGTTAATGTGCTTGGCAACACGTTGTAAATAATAAATAGACTGTATATATAGCGCTGTATCTAATCTTTAGTTCTCCTCAAAGGTCTTTACACTTACATGTCATCATTCACACACTGAAAAACTGAAATTATTAATTTAATTTAATGTATTATGTCAACAGATTTCACATAACTGTTTTAGTTTAGTTGAAGACAATACTGTTAGTTGAACATATTGTATTATGTAAACGTAATAGTATTGCTCTCAACTAACCTAATACAGTAATGTGAAAACTGTTGACATAATACATATAATTAAAGTCAGCGTTTCAGTTCTATCTCACACAGGCTCTGCCCTCTACTGGACACTATGGGTATTACTTTCATCAATGGTACGCTGAAGTTGTATAAACATAGCCGGCCAATCAGGGCGAGCCTACCTGAATGCGCGCGCAGGCTCACAGTATATAACGCAGCTACACCTCCTGACTGTCATCCTTTTCTCTTCAGCGAGCGGGACAACACCTGACCAGAAAGGCATTCGAAACAAGTAAAAAAAAGTATCTTACCTCCAGGCAAGCGAATGGAGTCGCCACTACAGGAAACCCGGGCCTGTCCCTTAACCTGTTTAGCCCTGAGCCTGTTTTTCAGGTCTCAGGCTCGAAAATGACATTCCCAGAACAAATGACCATATCTTCCCTTCTAAAAGGGTTAAGTTAATAATCTTTTTTCTCAAAGTAATGATAAACCTGTGAGTTGGATGTAGAAAAGTCAGAATCAATATAGATGTTTTTTATTTTAAAGTAAATTCAGATTGAACATAGTAAAAAACTGTAAATTATAGTGTCTGTCCAAAAATTGTTTTTTACTTATAGTGAAAACTACCCTTGGATGATGGGTTAGTAGACTAAAGGCTTTATGAATCCAAAGTACAACAAGTACCATGTATCAAGATTGATGCAAAACAAGTTAAATCTGACCTTTTTAGAGAGATTTAGGGATGGATGGAGGCGTGTGGTGCAGTGGGTTGTGCGTTGGTGTTCGGATCAGGGGGTCATAGGTTCAAACCCCACTGCAGTCAGCATGTCGTTGTGTCCCTGGGACACTTCACCCCAAATTGCTCCTGTGGGGATTGCCCATAGTATTGAGTATGTAAGTCGCTTTGGATAAAAGTGTCTAACAAGTGACATGTCATGTAATTTAGCACAAAAAAAACACTTCTGGGGTCATTTGGGTGGATTTTCCATATCTCTGGCCCCCCTTTGTCGATTTTGCTGATTGACATCTCTTTCTGACCGTTAGAGCCAATAGAATCGAAGGGGGATTTCCCCACACACACACATGGTAAAACAAAAAGGTCGGGGCTTCGCGCATACAGTTTTGCATCAGAGTGAACCTATCTCTAGCTCTGACATCTGGAAACGGAAAAGCAGGTTTATTGCTTATGGATGATCAGAAATCATTTCAAAGGGACACAGACACATTGGAATAACCTATGGATTAACTTCAGCAGTGTTTTTATCGTTTTAATGCCATTGAAGACCACTTTTGACCAGACTACGACACAGGTAAGCCATGTTAGCGTTTTTAGCTACCTAGCGCCACATGTTTTGATGTCTGTTTTTGTTTATAAAGTTACGAGTTTGTATCATTGAGTTATAATGTCTGTACCCATCGATTCTGTGTCATCTCACGATCAGATCGATGGGTTGGATGTGCAGAAAGGATAAATAATAAGGTTGTATGAGTGAGTTTCGGTGCAGTAAATCTGTTAGCATTTTTCGCTCGTTGCTAATTCAGAGGCTCAGCGTTAGCATTGTGGGTTTAAAAAAAAAAAAAGATCAGTTAGATGAGTTTCTTCCCGTTACATGGATATAAAACATTCATAGTTTATTAAATTAACATGCCCTCAGACACTGTGTCCTGCAAGATGTTGCGGGAGGGCCCCGGTACCGGGGTCTCTCGGGCTTAACAGGTTAATAGCGGGCGCCGATCCCCACCAGCTCTGGTTCGAGTGCCTGGGACCAGACCACGCCGAAGACGAGCTGGTGGACATGGGAGACCAGGATATGGCCGAGGCGACGCCACCAACGTTCGCCATCGCAGCCGTGCGGGTTATGGCTCTGTTTGCTGACTTATATTGTGAAGAGAAATTGAAGATTTTGTTTAATTGATATATTTATGATCCACGTCACATATTCAGTTTCGGCGGCAGTTATTCCTATTTGTCTAGAAGTCTTCTCATCAGGGCTCTATAAATAGCGAACTACGGCAGATATGTAATATTTAATGCAGCCGAACCGTGTATTACAATGCCGTTATGTGATGACCTCCAAAGAGAAAAGCAAGTAAACTCGAAATAAAGTATATATATTTTTTTTTAATCGGATTTCACAAAAAAATAAATCATTATTATATTAATATTGACAATAACAACCGACCGTCGGGGTAGCATTTGCTGGGGAGCGTTCTCATGGCGTCTATTATCAACGCTATGGGAGGTATATGAAGGTCTATGGGACGCCCTGCCCGTTGAAAAGTTAAAGCCTTTTATTGTCATTATACACAGAGTATAACGAGATTCAGAGTGCAACTCTGTCCCGGTGTGCAAAAAAGACAAACAAATACATAACACTAAAAAACACGGCAATAGGACAGACAACATATAATCATACGGGGGAATAAATAGTTAAAAATATTGATATCAAAAATAGTATATAAAGTGCATTTAAAAGTTTGTGTATGTGTGAGAATGGTTACAGTTATTGCATTATGTGTGGTGGTTGAGCAGCCTGACGGCCCAGGGGTAGAAACTGTTTTTGAGTCTGTTTGTCCGTGACTTGAAGCTCCTGTCTCTCCTCCCAGAAGGCAGGAGAGAGAACAGTCTGTGACCTGGGTGAGAGCTGTCCTTTATGATTTTGTTAGCTCTGCTGAGGCAGCGGGAGGTGGAGATGTGTTCCAGAGAGGGCAGGGGGCAGCCGATGGTTTTCTCTGCCATCCTGATCACTCTCTGCAGGGCTTTCTTGTCCTCAGCTGAGCATCCTGCATACCACCCCGAGATGGAGTATGACAGCACGCTCTCCATGGTCGCCCGGTAGAAGGACACCAGCAGCTTCTTGTTCAGTCGGTTTCTCCGAAGCACCCTCGGGAAGTGTAGTCGCTGCTGGGCCTTCTTAACTGCTGCAGTGGTGTGTGCTGTCCAGCTGAGGCTCTCCGAGATGTGTACCCCCAGGAACTTAAAGGTGGAGACCCTCTCCACTCTCTCTCCATTGAGGTGAAGGAGGGCGGGTTCTGGACGGTGCTTTCTGAAGTCTATGTTGATTTCTTTTGAAAACTGACTCTCAAGGGGTGCCCTGTGCGTAATAGAGTGACGGGGAGGGGCCCTGACCAACCGTCAACATGTGACGGGTTGGGAGTGAGAACGTGTTGGTATTTCAGCAGGAAATGTGCAGCGTAGATGACATTTACCAACACTGTATAGAAATATTTGTAAAAGTTGTTCATGCCAAAGTTGTCACATTTTTACATTTCAGCATTGCATCACTAATTTAAGTTCTATGTTTTGCTTGTTAAGCAGTCTGTACCTACACACCCAACATATAACTTTTCATGTATTTTTGTATAAAGGTTTCCTTTAGCTTAGCTTCTTAGCCTGAGCTAGCTCTGGAACTTCCAGCTCGGTGGCAGCAGGTCCCGCCTCGGCTCTGCCTCTTTGCCCTTATTTGGATCAGGCTGGAGCAGGCGGGAGTTAGACTCTGACGTCACTGTCGAGACGTTAGTGGCCGACTCCGCCTACTAAGGGCTTCTCTGCAACTCTGCAGAATCCTATGGGTGACGTCACGGACCCTACGTCCATTTATATATACAATCTATGGCTAGAACTAGCTAGATCTGATAGATTTGGACATAAACGCGAGTGAAGTCTAACCAGACGTGAGAGAGAGATCAGAGATCAGATCAGCTGCTGCTGACGGAGAACACGCAGCTCTTCCGGATCACTGCTCCGCCGCTGTGACGGACCGTTGAGTGGAGCAAAATACACTAAGAGTTAGACCCAGGGCCGTCCCTGGCCAACTTGGGGCCCAAAGCGACATTGTGAGATGAGGACGTAACTGTATTAGGACGTCTGCATTTAGGACGTCTGCATTTAGCACGTCTGCATTTCCTGCCAAATACTAGCCTCAAAAAGATTAAAATATAATTAATGCAAATAAACAGTGGCGGCTGGTGGAAAATATTTTAGGTGGGGCTGTGGAAATGGTGAACAAACAATACTAGGGGGATCCGGGGGGATGTTCCCCCTGTAAAAAAAATTGAGAAAAGACCCCTTAAATTATGACTTCTAGTGATGTTAGAGGGAGGGGGAGAAAGGATAAATTGAGGCTTAAAAATATGAGAAGACTGATCAATACCTCCATAATCTTCAGTGTGGTTAGCTATGAATCTTCCAGAACTTCCAAACACCTTGTCCTGGACATAGTTTCTACAGTATAAACTGTGCAACAGTACAGTAGGCCCACACAAACTGCAGAACACCGGGGCTTTGGGAACACTCAAAATGACTTAAAATGATTTAATTCCCATTTAACCTATTAAGGGGCTTTTTTCCCCCGTTTTTTTTCTCACAAAACTGTGTCTCAGGGCTTCTTAAAATGTAATAAACTATTCATGTGTCCTACTAATTTAACGGGAAGAAACTCAGGTAACTGATGATATGAACCATGTTTACCAAAACAAAACACAAGTCTCACAAGAAGCGTCTAAATGAGCCCTGAGCGAAAAAATGCTAACGCACTCTAGGTATAAATCAATCGATATACTTATCGGATATGCACAAACAAGCTTAGCTAACAAGCTGAGATTCCACAGATTCTAGAAATATAAGTATCATCACTGAGCGATCAGAACTCGCGACAGGGGAAGCAAATACAGACATCACACAACGTAGCTTTAGGTAGCAAAACACGGAGATATGCTCACCTTTTGCTGTTATTCTGAGCAAAAACGAGCAAAAACGCGGCTGAAGGTTAATCCATAGGTTAATCCAATGTGTCTGTCACTTTGAAAAAATTATTGATAAACCATAATTAAATGTTTATGTCAAAAACTGAGTTTTCATAATAGCTGCTAATGATAGCTTCCAGAGTGTATGACAGCTTCCTGTTTTGTCTCCTTGGATACGAGTCCAAACAACTCACAGATTGCACCGGGCGCTGACGTAGGCGCCCTGTGACCATCATATTTGACGACGCTGATTGGCTGAAATTATGTTTCGGCGGCATAGTTTAAAGATAGCAACAGTTGGCTTCTGCTGCACTTGCTGCACTCTCGTCTGGGCGCTGTGCATAGCGCCCAGACGAGAGAGGGTAATGATACACGGGCAAGGCCAGGCAGGAAACATGTGACTTATCAGTAACTTTAGACATCGTAACACAATTTTAAACGAGATTTTATTGTAGATTATACATTTTACTGATACCAATTATATAATATTTACCTTGTTTTTTTTTTATGTGGGAAGAGGGGGGGCAAATAAACTACTTCTACTAATAATAATAATCATAATCAATTCAATAATATAAATACTATATTATTTTATTATAATATAGTTGTAATATAGTCAAGACAAAACTTGCTTATGACATGCTCAAAAACTGATATTTCTTAAATCTGTATTCAAATGTAGTTCCCTCTGTCAGCAATGTATCAACAACTACACACACATTGCTATCAGTATTTCTCTGTGTTGTGGTTGACATGATGATGACTGTTAGGAGTTAAGGAGAGAGGCTGAGCATCACCATGATGATGACTGTTAGGAGTTAAGGAGAGAGGCTGAGCATCACCATGAAATGTGCAAATTGACATAAAAATGAATAAAAGGGGAAAAAATGCTCCATGTTTTTAGGCTGTAAACTTTAACTGTTATGTAAGCCAACTAGAGAGACAGTGTATCACTCTTCCTCCTGTACATCAGCAGATAAAAGGCATCACATACTTAAATGAATGGTAAATAAAAAATGCTGGAAATAACATGCATCTCCATTAGCCTGTATGCTGCAGAGACTGCCTTCTTCATGTCGTGAATTGCAGCTGATGTTTTAATATGGCAATTGGCAATTTGACTTATACAACATTCGCAAGTTGTACATTTGACTCATACAATAACCCACCTTCGAGTGATAATCTAGTTTCTTCAAGTTTTGTTTTTTTCCCCTCTTGCTTGCGCCGGACTGAAACTGTCTTTTCCCCGACATCTCTTCACCTGCACTAGTGGCCGTATCAAAGCCGTGATTGGTCAGATGTCGATTCATTGCAACGGTGTCGGGTTACAGACGTGCTCCCCTTATCACCTCTCACTCTCGCGTGTCAGCGGGGATGGGGGGTGCGCGGAGAACTGCGCTGAGAACTGTGCACAAGCCGAGCTCATAAGCCGAGGCCCCCTGCGCAATGTGAGGCCCCATGCAGCCTGCATGATCGGCCTGTAGGGAGGGATGGCCCTGGTTAGACCTAACACACTTAGCTAGTTTATCTACTCTTGAACTAGCTAAACTAGTTATAAATATGTGTATTCTTTACTGTCGGGTCACTTATTACAGGTTCAGCGAGCTGCACGAGACTGACGGGCTGTCAGGAGAGAGAGAGGAAAAGAGAGCACCCCGTTTATTTGCCCATTTTATTATCCAGAGTGTCTGTAAACTTTTGAATAAAGTAGTTAATCTACTATTAGTAGTTTGTTTAAATGCATTACTTATGTTTTTTTTTCATTATCATAAAATAAATCGCACGTACCCCCTGCAGTACTCCAACGTACCCCTAGGGGTCCGCGTACCCCCATTTGAGAACCACTGATCTAGAGAACAACAACTGTAAACCGAGAGCAGCAGGAAGCAGCTTTGATTTGCAGCATAGCCTTGCATAGCTATTCTATTCAGTTTACATAGAAAAGGGGAACGTGGGACATTGGATAGGAAGTGTGTTATGGAAACCATTATGTTCTGCAAAAGAAATGTGTAAGATATAATATTAGACCTTATAAACTACGAAGTGTCCTGCAGAAAGTCTCTGATCTTCAAATGCACAGACATCTTCTCTGCATGATTCCAATAAAAAAAAAATCATGTATTTATTTTCAGCACTCAATTACTTTTCCTGTATTTAAGATATTACACTACGTTTATGACACACATTTATCCACAGGACACTGATGGTAGTGCAGGCCTGACTTTAGTGTGTAATTCAGGCATACAGAGCTCTGAGTATAGTCACAGTGTCCCCGGTGCTCAGTAAGCAGCAATAAAAAGAAGACAGAGTGAACCAACACAGCCTAAATTAAGTCTTTAAATCAGAACTGCATGACAACTGTAACAATACTAAACATCTGGGACAATGTATCGGACAAGAGAAGTTCATTTTAGAATTTGAAAGTAGGCATGTAAGCTTGTTAGTGTCTTACTTTTATCTTGTTTGTCAAAAAAAAAGGGTCACTCCACCAAGATCAACTTATATGTTATGGGAAGTATTGCTTTGAGATACTGTAGTTGTATTATGTCTACAAAAACATCATGATGTCAGCTTGTATGTACAATAGAAATCCCTCATTACAAACTGTGAGAGGTGAGTTTGAGGGACATGAATAGAGTTACTGAGTGAGAGGAGTTCAGACCAGGGGTTAAAGTGCCTACAGAAAACGTAACTGACTGACAGTGGGATTATTTCCCCGGCTTCAACGGGCAAACCTCACTCCTGGTGCAATAATTATCAGAACAGATGATGAACAGCTGTTTAACATATTTGGCTCCAGCAGGAAGAAACCTGAGGGTACAGATCTATTTCTTTTTGTACATTTTGCAAATCAATAGCATTTGTACTAACTTTGCAACTGTATGTCCAAATAGTAATTAGATACATTTCTGTAATTGCCCTTTAATTCCATCACACATCAAGGAGATGCATGATTATTAATGAATAGTTTTAATGATCCTCAAGACTGTCTTAATATTCACACCAGCTTTGTGGATATGGTGACGTTTCCTTTGGAGATTTTGCACTCTGTGTTTTACATAATGTTGAGGTACGTATTTTTATTTATATTCCAAACAAACTAATGCTGCTGCTTTGATATAAAGTGCATCCTGTACAGCTGAAGAACAATTCTATAACTGTTTAGAAGTCAAAAATGAATGAGTGAAAGTTACCTAAAAGAGGGAGGAGCAAATGAGACAAATATTAGATTTTTCTCATTTTCGTCTTCTTTGAACAGACATGTTAAACAACCCAACACAGCATCTCCAGTGTGTGTCACCACTGCAACAGGCCGGCACAGTATACAGTAAATAACACATCAATTGCGTTCGGGGATTAGACCCTGCACTTTAAACTATGTTGTGCTGTATAATGGTGTCCTGTTTGACGGAAACTGCACACATTTATTTTTCTAGGATGTCAGTTACTTCTGTGCAGAGACTACATTTGCAAAACGTTTTGACCAATTCTGGCAAATGTAGTAAATGCACGGAAAAAACTGAAACGTTGCCGTTTATTAAATGTATTATGTCATCAAAGTACACATAACTGTATTAGGATGGTTGAAAGCAATAATTAAGTTTAAAAATATTAGGTTCAACTTAATATAATTGCTTTCAACTAACCTAATACAGTTATGTGAAATCTGTTGACATCATACATTTAAATAAAGTCAACGCTTCAGTTGTTTCAGTTTGTGTATCTGCTTTAAGTGAAGTTTGGGGTCAAGACCCCTTTCAAATCTGGACCCTTTGACACCAGCTAGCACTGGATGTTTCCCAGCATCCCTCCTCCTGTAGATGGATCCCCCATACCTTCCTCGTAGCCCCAGTCCAGCTCATCTTTCCCCGGGGTATAATCAGACTCCTCGCTCACGTTGTCGGCCATGGTGCTTTGCAGTCTGCTCGTAAAACCAGTCTGTCCTCCCAGTCCTCTCCCAGCCTCACTGGTTTCTCTCTGCAGTGTGCTGGATGGATTCCCAGCAGCAGCCCCCCTCTGCCTCACTCTCTGCTTTATGTTTTCTCTCCCTAGTTTTGTCTTTACTCTTTCTTCAGTCTTCTTACTCTTTTTATTTCCTGTATCCCTCATCTACTGTCACTCACTCACTGATGTGTGTGGAGCTGTGTGTATCTCTCTTTCTTCTGTTGCTCCTCCTCTTTCTCTCTCTCTCCTTTGCTCTGCTGTTATCTCTCTCTTTCTCTCTCTCTGTCTTCCTCTCCTCATACTTCCTTTCTTTCCCTCTT